>NC_056727.1:1220549902-1220673091 GCF_019279795.1 Protopterus annectens
CTGTGTTCCACAGAGCCATGGCTAGTCTGCAAAAGAGGTAAGAACTGGTACCCCCCTGCTTGTTTATGTACCACATAACAGTGGTGTTGTCCGTCTTTACCATTAATTGTTATGGAAGAATGTGGTCCTTAAAGGCTGTCAGAGCATTCTGTACAGCTAACACTTCTTTCTGATTGATATGCAGGTGCATTTGACTCTGGTTCCATTTGCCCTGAATGAACTTCCCTGCCAGGTAACCCCATGCATAGTCTGATGCGTCTGTTAGGGTTTGGGCGGCAGGGGGTAGAGTGAATGGTAGCTCCTTGTTTTGGTGGCAGGCCTCTGTCCACCAAAAGAATTCTAACCATAGGCAAGGTATGATAGGAATCAATGCTTCTAGATCCTGAGAATGTTGACACCATAGGCTTTTTAGATACCATTGTAGTTTCCTCATATGCAGTCTTGCATATGGAATTAGAAGAATACACGAGGCCATGAAACCCAAAGTTTGCAGTATTTGCCTTGCAGATAGCAGGGCTTTTGTGGCCATTAGTTTGAAGTAAGTTGTCAAATGAATTTGTTTCTCTGGCGTGAGGAACGTCATCTGGGAAGTTGTGTTCAAGCTTGCTCCAGGAATATAATTTGTTGACAGGGTACCAGATGTGATTTCTTTTCGTTTATGGTGTACCCCAGACAAGTTAACACCTTTTGTACAAATGCCAGATAATTCAAAAGTTATGTCCTGGCTTTCTGCCTGAATTAGACAATCGTCCAGGCATGGGTATATTTGAATATTTCTTTGCCTATAAAATACAAACACAGGAGTTAGGCACTTTGTGAATACCCTGGGCGCAATAGATAAGCCCAAAGGGCAGTGCAGAGAACTGATAGTGCATGTAGCCTGCTTTGAAGTGTAGGTATCTTCTGCAAGATTCCCTGATTGGGATGTGCAGGTAGGCTTCCTTTAAATCCAGTGTTGCCAGCCAGGCATCTTTGCCTAGCATTGGAAGCAACTGGTGAAGAGTTAGCATCTTGAAGTTTGGAATCACCAAAAAGGTGTTTTAAGACAGAAAGGTCCAGGATAGGATGCCATGAGTTGTCTTTTCTGGGTACCAGGAAAAGTCTGGAGTAGAAATCTTGTTCCTTTTCTGGTACAGTTTGAATAGCCTTTATGCCGAAGAGAACTTGCTTTTGAGCCTCTGCCCACTGATTTGGGGGTGGATCTGGCCAACCGTTTAGGGTTGGTAACGTGTGAAAGTGAAATCTGTATCCTTGGGAAACTACATTTAAAACCCATTTGTCCTGGGTAATGAGTTCCCAGTTTTTTGCCTGCAGAGCAATCTTTACCCCTAAAAGAGCAGTCAGTTGAGAAGTGCTTGGAAGTTTTAAGATTAAATCATTGAGACAGCTTACCATAGGGTGGAGTCTTACTACTCCCAGATTTGGAAGTGGGAGCCCCCCACTGTTTAGTCCTGTGTGTACCCTGGGACTGAAGCCTGGGTGTTCTGCTGGTTCTGGGTTTGGACTGAGAAGGCCTGGAAGAGGCAGGAAAAGACCAATTCTTATACGGCCAATGCCTACTAAATCTTGGAGGTTGTACTTGTAGGAAATCTTTAACAGTTTGCATAGATTTAGCTTTTTCCTCCATCTTTTTAAGAACTTCTTCTGCTTTGTTGCCTGATTTAAGGGAGTATCCAGCAATTTAGCTTTAACAAGATCTGGGAAAGACTGCTCCTTAAGCCAAGCATGTCTTCTAAGTAGAGACACAGTGACAGCAGCCCTGCAAGATGCTCTAGTGAATCAAAACCACACTGCAAAGTATGTTTTCCAACCTGTTCAGCAGAATGCATTAAATCCTGTAAATCCTTATTTTAAGCACAATCAGGAATCAACATCATTTTCTGTTTAAGCAATCCAATAATATTCTGCTGATACTTTAACATATGAAACTGGCAATTTAAGGCCCTAATGGCCAAGGCTGCAGAAGTGTATACCTTCTTACCCCATCTATCCAGCGCCCTGGAGTCTCTATCAGACGGGGGTAGGATTTTTGGCAGTAGTAGCCTTAATGCCCTTGGGTCCCTGTGAAATGGTCTCAGGATCCGCAGTAGGATTTTTAAAAAGGAACTTTTGAGAGTTAGGAACCCTGTAATATCTATCAGGTTTTCTGGGAGCAGGAGGTATACAGTCAGGGGCCAAGCTAGATTCCGAAAAGGCATCAACAATATCTAGTACAGGAGGGATAGCTAAATGCCTGTGCTAGGGCAGGAGTAAGAAATCCCTAAGCCTCTTTTTAGAATCAGCGTAATCCTGACTTTCCCAATGAAAATGCTCCCTAAGAGTATGCAAAGTTTCACCACAAGAGAAATCCTCCGGGGGGGGGGTCAGAGTCCTCTGCATCAGAATCCTAAGTAGACAAGGGTAAATCCTGGTCATCAGAGGAAACAAATTTCAGAATCCTGGTCAGAAGTATCATAAGCAAATTCAGTCCTAGGTCTCTTAGAGGGGGAAGGTTGGCTTACCCTGATTAAAGTAATAAGGTCTTCAGCCATTCTTATTTGTTTTTTAGGCATAGAGCCCTGACCATGCGGTCTGGGCGTTGGTTTTCTAGGCATGGTTCAAGTTTTAGGTCTTGAAAAAGAAAATGGCATCGGTTTAATATGCAAGTCAGTAGGCCTGAATACACCCTCAGAAGCCGGTGCCTGCACAGCGGCTCCAGACCCATCCAAGGTAGAGACATCCGCAGGTTCCACAGTTGAAGCATCTCGCGGCACACCAAACTCCGAATGGGTCTCAGTAGAGGCCTGCGAATCTGAAGTAGCGGGTATCAGGGGCTGCAAAAGCGCCTCACTGAGTACCGGCGAACAGGCAACTGGCTTAGGAGAAGCATCGTTGGCAGCTTCGACCTAGGCAGCCTGTCTATCTTTGCGTTTTTTCAGAATGTCGGTAGTCGGATGGTTTACCGAAGACATATCTGGATAACTGAACCAAGTACCAAAATATTTAGAAGCGTAAATATACCGACAGATAGTTTGATGCTTAAATAAGGCACAAAACAGACAGCGAGGTACGTCATGGTCAGGGCCTAGGCAAGGAATACAGTACGAATGAAAATCTTTATGGGGTATTTGCTTTCCACAAGAAATACAATTACTGACTTTTACTGACATCGGTTTAGAGCAAGAAAAAGTTTCCTCAATGGGGTACTTGGCTTTAGTTGAAGACTTCGGTTCTGAAACTCAAACGAAATTTTCAGGAGTCCGACCGGCACTTGCAAACTGCTTCAGCTTTGGGCACCGCATGGCAAGAAAGACTGATGTAATGGCGTCAGCTGCATTCTTTATACCCCTGACTACCTGACGTTACGGAAGATGAGACAGCAACCGACGCAGGACCCAAAACTTTGATAATCAGGCCAACTATACTGTAGTCCTTGCCTAGGCCCTGATCACAACGTGCCTGGCTGTCGGTTTTGTGCTAGATTTAACCAACGCACCATTAAGCGTCGGTATATTTTTGAAAAGTATTTTGAAAACAGATTTAATCACCCAGAAATGTCGGATAGCAATCAGACTACCGGAGCGCACAAAAAACGCAAAGAAAAGGACAGAGAAAGGCAGTAGAGATCCAAAACAGACAAAGTTTCTTCTAAGCCAGTCGCCGGTACTCAGCGAGGTGCTTTCGCAGCCCCAAGAAGGAAATCCCTGAGCCTCTTTTTTGATTGAGAAATCTTGACTCTCCCAGTGAAAATGCTCCCTCAAAGTATGCAAGGTTTCTCCAAAAGAATAATCCTCAGGAGGAGATGCAGATGGTATAGACTCCTCTGCATCAGAATCCTCATAGGGAGGAATAGATAAATTCCTGATCAGAAGAGGAATCAGAAGAAATAGACACCTGATCTGAAGATTCATAATCAGTGTCTTGTCTAGGCCTCTTATCTGGAGGGGGATGGGTACCCCTTGATCAAGGTAATAAGGTCTTCAGCCATTTTGACAGTCTGTGAGGCATAGAGGCCTGTGCACGTGGCTCATGTGTCGGTTTTTTAGTTTAGAAGTTGCTTTTGTCTTTGGTTTTGCAGCTGTCATCGGTGTGATATACAAATGTTAAGGTGTGAATACACCCTCAGAAGCCGGTGCCTGCTCAGCGGCTCTTGACCCATCCGAGGGAGATACATCCGTTGGTCCAATACCTTGAGTATCTTGCAGCATGCCTGACTCCACATGGGTGTCGGTAGAGGCCTGCGACTTGAAGGTAGCGGATATCAGGGGCTGAGAAAGTGCCTGGGTACCGGCGACTGGCTTAGAAGAAGCTTCGTCGTCTGTTTTGGATCTCGACTGCCTTTCTCTGTCCTTTTCTTTGTGTTTTGTGTGTGCTCCGGTAGTCGAATTGCTATCCGATGACATTTCTGGGTAATTAAATCTGTTTCCAAAATACTTTGATGCAAAAATATACCGACACTTAATAGTGTGTTGGTTAAATCTAGCACAAAACCGACAGCCAGGCACGTTGTGATCAGGGCCTAGGCAAGGAATACAGTATAAATGGAAATCCTTATGAGGTATTTGCTTCCCACAAGTAATACAATTATTAACTTTTTCTGATATCAGTATGGAGCAAGAAAAAAGTTTCCCCAACGGGGTACTTAGCTTTAGTGAAGACTTCGGTTCTGAAACTCAAACTTGAATATTTCAGTAGTCGGCCGACCGGCACTTGCGAAATGCTTCTGCTTCGGGCACCGCGCGGCAAGAAAGACTTAAGAAAATGGCGTCGGCTGCATGTTTTATACCCCTGATGATCCAAGACTTTGGAATTCAGGCCGACTGAGGGCAACCTGCCAGCAGATGACCCAAATGTAATGACTGCAACAGTGAAACACGAAGAACATCTGGTCTTCAAGCATTTCTTTTCTTCTTTACTGAAGACCTTTTATTGAATTATCACTAAGATGAAGGCAAATATACATGTATGTAAAAGAAAACAAACCATGTTAATATATTCATTGTTACAAACACATCACACACATGCTTTTAGGAATCAATCCACCATTACAAGGACTGCTCAATTCCTGTCTTCACTTAAACCTCACTCCTCCTTCAAAACATAATTTCAAATTTTTTCTATGTAGTTTGCTCATACCCTTTTCTAAAGATTTCAGTTCTTTTATGTCTATTACAATACTCACTACTTCAGACACAGTTGGTTAAGACTGATTTCCACTATCTAGTAATAGCTTTTTGGCAGCTACCGGAATTTAACTCAACAAGGCTTTACTTTGTCCAAGCAATTCAGATCTTGTATCCAAACTAAAAAAAATCATTTTCTTAGTTACATCCATTTGTTTACTGAATACTTTTGATAGAGTATTCTGTGGGGAATTTTTAAATAATGCTAACTCATTGCACTCCCAAAACACGTTTCCAACTACGTCTTTCTTCACCATCACACCTCCAACATTTGCCATCTACCAGAAGAAATTCTTTGGAGTCTGCTTGGGGTATAAAGTGCCTCTGCATACACTAAGCAAAAATCCAAAATCTTCTAGACTTGTTGCATATTTGGGAGCCATACACATGTCCTCCAACTGTTTCCTTGTGAATTGCTTACCTGACCTCTTCCCAATCCTTTCTAACCTCCTCTGATTCCTATAGTTATCGTGCAATATTTTGTAGGCCCCAATAATTATCCCTTTGTTAATGGCAACTTCATAGGTGTATACTAGGCCAACTACCACTAAAGGCCCTTACAAGCACAGCTGTGCAACCCAAATGTGACCCAAAATTAGAATTATATAGGTACTAAATTACTGTCTGTCCATCAGACACACAGATGCCAGACCAGGAGGTAAATTTCCGATTACTCACCACTGGTCCAAGTTGCACAAATGGATAGGGAGGAATTCTGCTTCACATGGATTGGGAGCTTGTTCCACAGAATGGGAAATCTGAGAAACATCTCTCTCCAACATGTCCTATTTAAGTTGCAAGGAAAATGTAGGTCTTTTAATCTAGTAGCTCTGATGCTTTGCTTTGCAGATGGGCAAAAGGTTCAAAAAGTACAGATGTGTACACTTACCATAAATGTAGATGTTAGAGTGTATTCACTGTTGCAGTCATTACAGTTGGGTTATCTGCCTGCAGGTAGCCCTCAGCCAGCCTGAATATCAAAGTCTTGGATTCCTGAGTCAGTTGCTGTCTCTTCTTCCATGACGTCAGGTCGTTGGGGATATAAAACACGCAGTCAAAGCCATTACATCAGTTTTTCTTGCCCCAGATGTCAGGTGCCCCCACAATGGGAAGCAATTATATGATGTTACACCTCCATCAAAAAGCAAATACACCAGAAAACTTAAAACAAGAAGCAAAGGTAGAGCCAAGAGAAGTCAGGGGGTTGGAAGGATGGTAACCAGGACTGCAACAGTGAATACACTCAAACATCTACATTTATGGTAAGCGTACACAAATGTACTATGTTCTTCGTGTTTCACTGTTGCAGTCATTACATTTGGGTTGATTCCCAAAGCTAAGGAAGGGATGAGGAAGTTAGAGAGCATTAGGGCCAGCTATTAAGCCCTGCAAGACTACAGTGGCAAAACCAGCTCTGGATTTAGGAAAAAAATGGGCATGTGCTGTAGAGGTAGATGCAGCCCTGGTGGAATGTGATCTTATGCCCATGGGGTAGGTTTTCCATGGTGCTTATAGCAGAAATGAATGCAATGGGCTATCCATTTAGAAATGGTTTGCTTTGAAATGGCCTTCCCCTCTGCCCCTGCAGCAAAGCCAACTAGCAGCTGTTCAGATTTTCTGAGAGGCGTAGTCCTGTCCAAATAAAATCTAAGTTGTCTGTGCACGTCCAAGGAGTACAGTATTCATTCTCCTTTGTTTTGTGGATTAGGGAAAAAAGTTTGCATAGATTTAGTTTTTTCCCCATCTTTTTAAGAACAACTTCTGCTTTGTTGCCAAACAGGCGGTCTTGGTTTAAGGAGCAGCCAGTAATTTAGCTTTAACATGAGCTTGCATGTTTTGCTCCTTAAGCCAAGCATGCCTTCTAAGTACAGACCCAGTGACAGCAGCCCTGCAAGATGCTTCTAAAGAGTCAAAACCACATTGCAAAGTATGTTTACCAACTTGTTCATCAGAATGCATTAAATCCTGTAATTCTTTATGTTTAGCACAGTCAGGAATCAACATAATTTTCTGTTTAAGTAGTCCCATAATATCCTGCTGATACTTGAACATATGAAACTGGCAATTTAAGGGCCTAATGGCCGAAGTAGCAGAAGTGAATACCTTCCTATCCATTCTGTCCAAGGCCCTGGAATCTCTATCAGAGTGGGTAGGGTTTTTGGCAGCAGTAGCCTTAAGGCCTTTTGGTCCCTGGGAAATGGTCTCTGGATCTGCAGTAGGAGTCTTGAAGAGGAACTTGTGAGAGTCGGGTACTCTGTAATACCAGTCAGGTTTTCTGGGAGATGGAGGTAAAGTGTCTGGGGCCAGGCTAGATTCCAAGAAGGCATCACCTACCATGTCCAGAACAGGAGGGATAGCTAAAGGCCTGTGTTGAGGGAGGAGTAAGAATTCCCCAAGCCCCTTTTTGGAGTCAGAGTAATCCTGGCTTTCCCAGCAGAAATGCTCCCTAAGAGAGTGCAAGGTTTCACCAAAAGAAAAATCTTCTGGAGGGGAAGCAGAGGGAATGGAATCCTCAGCATCAGAATCCTCATAGGTGGATAAGGGCAAATCTTGGTAATCAGAAGAAACAGAAATTTCAAAATCCTGATCAGAAGAATCAGAAGGAAAATCAGTTCTAGATCTCTTAGAGGAGGAAGGCTGGCTTCCCCTAAGTAAAGTAATAAGGTCTTCAGCCATTCTAAGCACTTTTTTAGGCATATGGGCCTGACCATGCGGTTTGAAAGTCTGCTTTCTAGGCGTGGATCGAGTTCTAAGCCTTGATGAAGATGGCGTCAGTTTGAAATGCAAATCTGTAGGCCTAAATACACCCTCAAAAGCCGGTGCCTCCAATGTGGCTCCGGACCCATCCAAGGTAGAGACATCTGCAGGTTCCATAGTCGAAGAAGCATCTCGCGGCATACCGGACTCCGAATGGGTCTCAGTAGAGGCCTGCGAATCTGCAGTAGTGGGTATCAGGGGCTGTGAAAGAGCCTGAGTACTGACGAACTGACAACTAGCTTAACGGAAGCGTCGTCGGCAGTTTTGGACCTATGCGGTCTGTCTTGGTCTTTATCTTTACTTTTTTTGGAATGTCGGTAGTAGGATGGCTTACTGAAGCCATTTCTGGATAGTTATACAGAGTGCCAAAATAATTTGCTGCAAAAAATAGACAGACAACAAATAGTTCGGGGGTTGAATAAGGCACAAACCTGACAGCGAGGGATGTCGTGGTCTGGGCCTAAGCAAGGAATGCAGTACGAATGAAAATCTTTGAGGTATTTGCTTTCCACAGGTAAGACAATTGTTAACTTTTACTGACATCGGTTAAGAGCAAGAAAAAGGATCCCCAATGGGGTACTTAGCTTTTTTGAAGACTTCAGTTCTGAAACTCGAAAACGAAAATTTCAGGAGTCGGCCGATCGACACTTGAGAACTGCTTCTGCTTCGGGCACCACACAGCAAGAAAGACTGATGTAATGGAGTCGGCTGCATGTTTTATACCCCTGATGACCTGACGTTATGGAAGAAGAGACAGCATCCGACTTAGGAATCCCAAGACTTTGATAGTCAGGCTGGCTGATGGCTACCTGCAAGCAAATAATCCAAATGTAATGACTGCAACAGTGAAACACTTAGATCAGGGCTCAGGTGTTCCCTGTATGCCAGGCAAATATCACCTCTCAGAAGTCTGTATGATACAGTGTAGAGAGACGGCTTTGAAGTGATCTGCATAGGACACTGCGTTTATTCACTGTATTTTTTTGTAAAGAACCTTTGTGGACATTCCAGCTGCTGCATGTGTCTGGTCAGGTAAATACCAAAGAGGACATTATACTAGGACGAGTCTGATGAGGGCAGAGTACAGTGGGATGTAACCTCTCTGGATCTAGATGCCATGTCCTTGCTTATAAGGTGAGCAACACAGGATTTTCTTACTATCGTGGACACATGTGTAGATAGTAACCTAACCTTGGTCTTAGGATTTTTAAAAAGGAACTTGTGAGAGTCAGGAACCCTGTAATATCTATCAGGTTTTCTGGGAGCAGCAGGTAGAGAGTCAGGGGCCAATCTAGATTCAGAAAAGGCATCATCAGCAATGTTTAGTACAGGAGGGATAGCTAAAGGCCTGTGCTGGGGCAGGAGTAAGAAATCCCTAAGCCTCTTTTTAGAATCTGAGTAATCCTGGCTTTCCCAGCTAAAGTGCTCCCTAAGAGTATGCAGGGTTTCACCAAAAGAGAAATCCTCTTGGGGGGGGGGGGGGGAGCAGAGGGAATAGAGTCCTCTGCATCAGAATCCTCATAGGTAGATAAGGGTAAATCTTAGTCCTCAGAGGAAACAGACATTTCAGAATCCTGGTCAACTATAAGCAAATTCGTCCTAGGTCTCTTAGTGGGGGAAGGTTGGCTTCCCCTGATTAAAGTAATAAGGTCTTCAGACATTCTTATCTGTTTTTTAAGGCATCGAGGCCTGACCATGTGGTCTGGCGTCTGTTTTCTAGGCATAGTTTGAGTTTTAGGTCTTAAAGAAGATGGCGTCTGTTTAGTATGCAAGTCAATAGGCCTGAATACACCCTCAGAAGCCGGTGCCTGCACAGCGGCTCTGGACCCATCCAAGGTAGAGACATCCGCAGGTTCCACAGTTGAAGCATCTCACAGCATACCAGACTCCGAATGGGTCTCAGTAGAGGCCTGCGAATCTGAAGTAGCGGGTATCAGGGGCTGCGAAAGTGCCTCACTGAGTACTGGCAAACTGGCGACTGGCTTAGGAGAAGCATAGTCAGCAGCTTTGGACCTAGGCGGCCTGTCTCTGTCTTTGCGTTTTTTTGGAATGTCGGTAGTCGGATGACTTACTGAAGACATATCTGGATAATTGAACAGAGTACCAAAATACTTAGAAGCGTAAATATACAGATGACGACTAGTTTGTTGCATAAATAACGCACAAAACAAGCGATGTACGTCGTGGTCGGGGCCTAAGCAAGGAATACAGTACAAATGAAAATCTTTGAGGTATTTGCTTTCCACAAGAAATACAATTATTGACTTTTACTGACATCGGTTTAGAGCAAGAAAAAGTTTCCCCAACGGGGTACTTAGCTTTAGTTGAAGACTTTGGTTTTGAAACTCAAAAACGAAAATTTCAGTTGTCGGCCGATCGGCACTTGCAAACTGCTTCTGGCACCGCACGGCAAGAAAGACTGATGTAATGGCGTCGGCTGCATGCTTTATACCCCTGACTACCTGACGTCACGGAAGACTGAAGCAGGACCGAAGACTTTGATAATCAGGCCGACTGAGGGCTACTGCAAGCAGAGAACTCAAATGTGACGACTGCAACAGTGAAACATGAAGAACATATGCACAGATGTCTAAATTTGAGTGTGATTAGGGAGTGTATTTTTTTAGGCTCCTGGCATCGAGCAGTAACACCCTGAGGTAGTGTTGAGTTAATTTTGCTATAGGGTCATAGGTTAGTACTAAGCTAATTGCCCTTGCCAGCCATTTTAAGCCTAGCCAATTATCCCCTGTGAGACTCAAACCCTGCACCTTGTGTTTGTAAGGCAAACACCTTAACCATTACGCCACCCTCCCAACTATGTTGGTAGTTTGTCAATTTGGCACTGCCTAAGAAAGGCACTATGGAAGTGAATAAAGTTTTAGCCACTATTCAAAAGCTTATGGGGAGAGGTGCATGCCATCCTTGGCTAAGTAATGTGGTCCGTTAACCATGTCCTCACAAGCTGACAAACATCGGATCCTCTTAGAATGACACCAGAAAGGCATCCAGTTGTTGAAATCGATCATGTTTTGCTCATATTGTGGCTTCATTCTCTGCGATAGCTGTATGCCTCTCAACTCTAGACTCATACAAGCCTGAGACACAGTCTGAAAAGCTCCACAATGTCTCCCTTCATATAATCCAGGGAGGGGCATTTCAGGTCATTTACAACTACACGGACTATGATGGAATCATACTGGTAATCCAAAAAATCACAAGAACAGTACGTAGGTAAAACCAGGCAGGATACAAAATGCAAAAAAGTGTTGTTGTGTACACTTACCATAAATGGAGATGTTAGAGTGTATTCACTGTTGCAGTCATCACATTTGGGTTACCTGCCTGCAGGTAGCCATCAGCCGGGCCTGAATATCAGAGTCTTGGGATTTCTGCGTTGGATGCTGTCGCTTCTTCCATGATGTGAGGGGTAAAAAACATGCAGCTGATGCCATTACATCAGTTTTTCTTGCCCCAGATGTCAGGTGCCCTCAAAATAGGAAGCAATTACATGGTATGGAACACCTCCAGCAAAAAGCAAATACACATGATATAAGATATGCCAAACAAAAAAGACAGGTAGAAGTAAAGAGATCAGGGGGCTGGAGGGAGGGTAACCAGGACTGCAACAGTGAATACACTTGAACATTTACATTTATGGTAAGTGTACACAACTGTACTATGTTCTTCGTGTTTCACTGTTGCAGTCATCACATTTGAGTTGATTCCCAAAGCTAAGGAAGGGTGGAGGTAGTTAAGAAGCATTAGGGCTGGCAATCAGGCCCTGTAAGACTGCTGTGGCAAATCCAGCTCAGGATTTAGAAAAGATAGGCAAGTGGTAATGTTTGGTGAAAGTGTGTACAGAGCTCCAGGTTGCAGCTTCCAGATGTCCCTGGTAGGGACTCCCCTGAGGAATGCTGCAGAGATAGATGTAGCCCTAGTGGAATGTGTTTTGATCCCCTGTGGGGTAGATTTCCCATGATGTTTGTAGCAGAAATGGATGCAGTGCGCTATCCATTTAGAAATGGTTTGCTTTGAAATGGCCTTGCCCTCTGCCCCTGCAGCAGAGCTAACTAGCAGCTGGTCAGATTTTCTGAGAGGCTTAGTCCTGTCCAGATAGAACCTAAACTGCCTGTGCACATCCAAGGAGTGCAGGATAATTTCTCCTTTATTCTGAGGATTATGGAAAAAAGTTGGCAAATGAATGGACTGGTTTAAAGCCACACTAGGCACCACCTTGGGCATAAAAGATGGGTTAGTCCTGAGGGAAACCATGTCCGCATGGAAGATCATGAAGGGTTCCCACTGCCATAAGGGCCTGCAATTCAGACACTCTTCTTGCTGAAGTGATGGCTAGAAGTAAAGCTGTTTTCCATGAGAGGAATTTTAACTCTGCTGTAGCAGCAGGTTCAAAGGGCGGAAGTGTGAGCTTTTCCCAGGTAGGAGTGGGAGCTCCCCGGGGGGGGTCTTAAATTTTTGGCTCCTCTCAGGAACTGTTTTACCAGAGGATGAAAGAAGAGGGGTGGCTCAGTATTATAATAAGATGAGATGGCAGAGGCAGGAATCTTAATTGAAGAGAAGGATAGACCCTTGCGGAGCATTTCTGTTAAGTAATCTAGTATAGGAGATAAGCTGGATACAGTCGTGTCCCTTCCCTGAAACTGGCTCCAGGAACAGTATCTTTTCCACTTTTCTGAATAGGATTTTCTAGTACTAGGCCTCCTTGCTTCAAGAATGACATCTAGCACCTGCTTATTGAGGGTTGCTGGAGATGAGTTCAGGGGATGAGCCAGGCTGCAAGGTTCAGGGTCTGTAGCTGAGGGTGCAGAATCTGGCCCGGCTGCTGGGACGGAGTCTGAGACAGGTACCATGGTAGCAGTACTGTCAGACTGCGCAAAAGAGGGTACCAGTGCTGGTGTGGCCAGTCTGGTGCAATCAGGATTGTCCTTGGCTTGTCCTGTTTGATCTTTAGTAGAATCTTCGAGAGGAGGAGCAGAGGGGACAAGGCATAGATTGAGAGGCTTTCCCAGGTAAAGGACAGGGCATCCACTTTCCAAGATTGGCTGTGGGGAGCTCTGGTGCAATATTTGCTCAACTGATAGTTCTGAGGAGAAGCAAAAAGGTCCACCTCTGGTGCCCTCCCACCTGTTCCTCAAAAGCTTGAATATTTTGGGTTCCAGTTTCCACTCGTGTGGGTCCATGAGATTTCTGCTTAAGTCTGCCAGTGAATTTAGTTTGCCTGGCAGGAATTGAGCTTGCAGGTGCACTTGGCTGCTCAAGGCTATGTTCCACAGAGTCATGGCTAATTTGCAGAGTGGGTAGGAATGGGCCCCCCCCCTGCTTGTTTATGTACCATTTAACTGTGGTGTTGTCTGTCTTTACCAATAGTTGTCCTGGAAGAATAAGGCCTTTGAAGGCTGTCAGAGCACTCTGTACAGCTAACATTTCTTTTTGATTGATATGCAGGTGCATTTGCTTTGGGCTCCATTTGCCCTGAATGCACTGCCCTGCCATGTGAACCCCCCCATGCATAGTCTGATGCGTCTGTTAGAGTTTGGGCGGCAGTGGGTAGAGTGAAAAGGAGTCCCTTGTTGTGGTTGCAGGCCTCTGCCCACCAAAGGAACTCTATCCTTAGGCAAGGAATGATAGGAATCATTGTTTCCAGGTCCTGAGAATGTTGACAGAGACTTTTTAGGTACCACTGAAGTTTCCTCATGTGCAGTCTTGCAAATGGAATGAGTAGAATGCAAGAGGCCATGAACCCTAGGGCTTTCAGTATTTTTCTTGCAGGTAGCTGGGTTTTGGTGGCCAGTAGATTGAAGTAGTTTATCAAATAAATTTGTTTCTTTGGAGTGAGGAATGCCATCTGGGAAGTTGTATTCCTGGGAGCAAACTTGAACACAATCTGTTGGCTAGGCACCAGCCGAGATTTATTTTCATTTGTGGTGTACCCCAGTGAAGTTAGAAGTCTCTTTACAAATGCCAGATGCTGTTGTAGCAATTCCTGACTGTCCGCCTGAATCAGGCAATCATCCAAGTATGGGTAAATTTGAATTCTTGTCTGCTTGCAATATGCAAAGGCTGGAGCTAGGCGCACTTTGTGAACATCCTGGGCGCAGTAGATAAGCCAAAGGGAAGTGCAGAGCACTGATAGTGCATAGAGCCTGCTCTAAAGCGTAGGTATTTCCTGCAAGATCCCCTTATGGGAATGTGCAGATAAGCTTTTTTAAGTCTAGGGTTGCTAGCCAGGAGTCCTTAGCTACATAGGAAGCAGCTGTTGGAGAGTTAGCATTTTGAATTTTGGAACCACCAGAAAGGTGTTGAGAATAGACAGATCCAGGATAGGACGCCAAGAGTTTTCTTTTCTCGAGACCAGAAACAGTCTGGAATAAAAGCCCTGTCCCCTTTGTTCTGCTGGGACAGGTTGAATAGCCTTGATACTGAGAAGAGAAAGCACTTGCTTTTGGGTGTCTGTCCACTGGTGTGGGGGGAGGTCTGGCCATCCACTTAGGGTTGGGAAGGAGTGGAAGTGGAATCTGTATCTCTGGGAGGCCATGTTTAAGATCCATCTGTCCTGGGTAATATACTCCCAGTTTTTGGCATGCAGGGTAAGTTTCCCTCCAAAAGGGGCAAGTACTTGGGCAAGGCTTGGAAGAGTTAAGGATAAGTCATTGTGCAATGTTACCATAGGATGGTGGCTTACTACTCCCGGTTTTGGATGTGGGAGCACTCCATTGCTTAGATCTGTGCATAACCTGAGACTGAAGTCTTGGTGGTCTGCTGCCCCTGGGTTTGGACTGAAGGCCTGGAAGGGACTGGAAAAGACCAGTTTTTAGAAGGCCAACGCCTACTGAATCTAGGTGTCTGTACTTGTAAGAAATCTTTAACACTTTGCATAGCTTTAGCTTTCTCCTCCATCCTTTTAAGGACTTCTACTTTATTACCAAATAGACACTCTTGGTTTAATGGTGCATCTAGTAATTTTGCTTTGACATGATCTGGCAAGTTTTGTTCCTTAAGCCAAGCATGCCTTCTAAGAACAGACCCAGTGACAGCAGCCCTGCAAGATGCTTCTAAGGTATCAAATCCAAATTGCAAAGTATGTTTACCAACTTGGTTTGCAGAATGCATTAACTCTTGTAAATCTTTGTGTTCTGCACAATCAGGAATCAACATCATTTTCGTTTAATTAGCTCCATAATATGCTGCTGATATTTTAACATATGAAACTGGCAATTTAAAGTCCTAATGGCAGGAGTAGCAGAGGTGTATACCTTCTTACCCCATATGTCTAACACCCTAGAACCCCTGTCTGAAGGGGTAGGAATTTTTGGCAGTTGTAGCCTTAATGTCTTTAGGTCCCTGGAAAATGGTCTCTGGATCCACAGTAGGATTCTTAAAGAGGAATTTGTGGGAGTAAGGTACTCTATAGTACCTGTCAGGTTTTCTGGGAGCTGGAGGCAAAGTATCAGGGGGTAAGGCTGGCTTCCAAAAAGCCATCACCTACAATTTCCAGAACAGGAGGGATAGCTAGAGGCCTGTGCTGAGGCAAGTTTAAAAAGTCGCAGAGTCTCTTTTTGGACTGAGAGTAGTCCTGGCTCGCCCAGTGGAAATACTCTCTAAGGGTATGCAGGGTTTCACCAAAAGAAAAATCTTCTGGAGGGGAAGCAGAGGGAATGGAATCCTCTGCATCAGAATCCTCATAGGTAGACAAGGGTATGTCCTGGTAATCAGAAGGCTCAGAGTTATCAGACTCCTCATCTGAAGAATCAGAAGGAAAATCGGTTCTTGGTCTTTTTGAGGGGGAAGGCTGACTTCCTCTAATTAAAGTAATGAGGTCTTCAGCCATTCTAAGCATTTGTTTTTGTGGCATGTGGGCATGAGAATGCGCTTTGGTCGTCGGTTTCCTAGGCTAGTGCCAACTTTAGGCCTGAGAAATTCAGTATTTTTGGTTTGAAACAAAGTCGGTTTAATATGAAAATCGGAAGGCCTGAATACACCCTCAGAAGCCGGTGCCTGCACAGCGGCTTTGGACCCATCCAAGGTAGAGACATCCGCAGGTTCCACAGTCGAAGCATCATCTCGTGGCATACCGGACTCCGAATGGGTATCAGTAGAGGCCTGCGAATCTGTAGAAGCGGGTATCGGGGGCTGTGAAAGTGCCTCACCGAGTACCAGCTGACTGGCAACTAGCTTAACGGTAGTGTCGGTAGTTTTGGACCTATGCGGTCTGTCTCTGTCTTTATCCCTACTTTTTTTGGAAGATCGGTAGTTGGATGGCTTATCGAAGCCATTTCGGAGTATGGAGATCGACAGCGAAAGAATTTAGCGACAAAAATAGCCTGACAACAAATAGTTTGGGGGTTGAACAAGGCACAAAACCGAAAGCGAGGGATGTTGTGGTCTGGGCATAAACAAGTGACGTAGTAAGAATGAAAATCTCGGAGAGGTATTTGCTTTCCACAGGCAAGACAATTATTAATTTTTTCCGACATCGGTTAGGGTTAGAAAAAAGGATCCCCAAGGGGGTACTTAACTTTCAGAAGACTTCAGGTCTGAAACTCGAAAAACGAAAATTTCAGGAGGCGGCCGACTGGCACTTGCGAACTGCTTCTGCTTTGGGCACAGCACAGCAAGAAAGACTGATGTAATGGCGTCTCCTGCAGGTTTTATACCAGACGACCTGACGTCATGGAAGAAGTGATAGCATCCGACGCAGAAATCCCAAGACTCTGGTATTCAGGTCGGCTGAGGGCTACCTGCAGGCAGATAACCCAAATGTGATGACTGCAACAGTGAAACACGAAGAACATCAGTAGTAAAAAAAATCTGAAACCTGGAAACGTTGAGGTAAAATGCAGCATTTATTCCAAACTGGAAAAAATTCACAAAGCTTTCGGGATCAACCCTCTATGTACAGCGGTAGCAACTAATGCTTTGGGTAAGCATATGAGGGAGAAAGGACATACACATGCATTTAACTTTAGTGTGATTGACATCAGACAGAAAAAAAGGGGGAGATCTTAATGAGTTAGAAGTATGTGAATACTCATGGATCACACTTTTAGAAGATGATGGTTTTCCAGGTTTAAATACAGCAGTAAGCATTAAACCTATTTTAAAAAGGAGACAGTTAACTTTGAAATGACATCTTATGTGGATGTGTCTTAGTTAAATGTTTTATTTATTTATTTTATGGCTATATTGACTTTCAAAAACATTTTACCTGTATATATATCTTTAAACTGAAGTGCTTAATATAACTGTGTCATGTGATTAGTTTTATGGTTTGAATTTACTATTTAAATGAAAGCATTTGATATCTCCTTTTACACACACATGAAGGGTTGATGCCAAAAGCATTCAGATTTTTTTCCTGTTTGGAAAAAATGCTGCATTTTACCTCAGCGTTTTCAGGTTTTGGATTTTTTTACTACTGGAATCATATTAGTAACCAAGGTGTAATGACTTGACTGCATGTGTGATTTGGCAGATTGTTGGCTCCACATAAGCAACAGTTACCTTCTCCTTGTTCAGTCTGTTTAGAAGCGCATCAATAAAACCTTACAATGACGGTCCTGGAAAGTGTTTGGACCTGCCTTAGGCTTAGTGCTTGGGACTCCACTGAGAGTGACAGCATGTACTGTTAGGTGGTGTGTTTTTTGAGCGCCTTTGGGCTTGCAGAGGCATAAATGACAATTGGTGATCTAGGCAATCTTTGCTGTTTAGGAAGATTGGTTTTATGTGCCTCAGCATACGTTAGTCTGTGTGTGTGCGCTGTGTACTATGTGAGGTAAGTGTTTTGTGCATGGTGTTATTTATGAGAGTTTAGCCTACAGTGTCATTGTCTAAGTACAGCTCTTGCATACTGTGCCTACTTCAAGGATTAAGGGGTTGTCAGTAAACATGAGGCAATTGCTACAGTGTCTCAAGATGCCTATATCCACCAAGCCTGCTACGGAGAAGTTAGGAAATTGCATATCCATACTTGTACAGTCCTTTGATTTGTGAGCTACAAGGGGGTGCTGTATCGGGTGTTAGAAAACTATTACTGGAGCAGATTATGCTTAACAGTCCTAAATTCTACTAACTTTAATGTTTACATAATACTGAATTCAACTAAATGTTTAGGTATGCCAATTAACTCTCACCTAGCTACTCTAAGGTTGTTGGCACATGAGGTAATTGCACTACACTGCTGCTTTACGGAGTACAGATTTATGAATCGCTCTTTCTAGGCGTTTGCTACTGTATAGGGCATAGCTAACCCATGCAAATGTACAAAATTTACAGCAGCACAAAAAATAAAAACTAATGAGCCCTCTGGCCAATAAAACGACTACACTACGAGTCCTTTTGTGCATTTCCCAACTAAGATATACTAGGCAAACTCCTTCTGCCACAAGACGAATAAATCCAGTTGTAATGTAAAAATACAGTAGAAGAGACCCACAAGTGTAATGCTATCACACACCACTTAAACTAGCACAACATTCTTTATTCTATTCGTTGCTCTACTACAGCTAGAACTGTCTTTCCTCCAAATTGTTCTACTTCCTGTTTGCATACCTTTCATTTTTTGTGACACTTCCGCAGTATTAATCACTAGGTACAGCTATTTCAGCGATTAATGCAAGTTTTGCCTTCTTTGATGACATTTGGTTTTCTTGCTACTTTCCCAACTGCTGGTATTAGATAACTGCATGATGAGAACCTCATCTTCAGTAATTCTTTGTGTTAAGTGTTACAATGCTCCTCAGCTACCAGTATGTTTTACCGTTTGGACAAACACCACTGTTACAGCCTTGCCACATCATCTTGCCTTTAAGTATACACATCCCTGAGCCATCTTGAGTACATTCTAGGCAAGAAGATGTGCATCTGTTTTTAGCTCTGTTCTACAGAATACATTTGTCTGTATCCCTCACTTTTCTATGGAATTTGTAAAGCAACATGTGTATACTGCTTTCTTGAGCTGCAGTTATTAATCTTTTGACTTAAATTCACCTTTCCTTAGCTACTCATGTATCAAATCCTGAACAATGTGGTTGTTCTAGCAGTTTTCTGCACTTGCTACTAAAGTGTGGGCTTTCCAGTTCACCCTTTTTTCTGGTCATGCTCTTTTTAGGGCTATTTTCTACACTTTGTTGCCACTCATTTTCATTCCCATCCCTTTCTAAAATGAGTCTTCTAATCTGAGCAAATACGTCTTAAAATGGTTTTCCTCATGGTTTAGAAAATATCGGAATCAGATGTCAGATTTGTATGCAGTCCCATCACTACAGATCCATACATGTAAGTCAGTTTCAAGGATGACCATACCTCCTACAGACTGAAGGCCATACAATTGTGTCAAGCATTAGTTTTTATGTATCATTTGACAAACATGAAGCATTCTTCCTGTGCGTTATTGTCCACCTGATCAGACACATTTTTGGACCAGTCAGTCATGCCAAATCTAAGTCAGAACAAGAGCAGCAAGATGATTAATACCTTTAACTTTATTTCTAAATGGCAAGTCTGTTTCCAATACTGGACTTAAAAGCTCAAGAATATTTTATATTTATTCATGATACACTTCTTACCATCTATTTCCACAGATTTACACTTCTTCTGGATCACATTCCTCTCTCGTGTTGATATTTTGATGCTTCAGTTTTCCTGTTATAAATGTTGATTTTGCACATTTACCAAGACCAGATGTCAGTCTTACAATTAGACATTCTTTCAGTTACTTATCTAATGAGCAACGTTTTTTAAATCCATGAAAAGTTAGTCATATCATTGGCCAAGGCTGGTTCTGGAAGTCAGATTTTAACTTTAAACAGCCAAGGCTAATGGGTTAAGAGCAAAGTAAAACAGCAGTGGTGACGAGAATCACCTTGGAATATCCTCCTTCAGATTTTAACCATAGGACTGGAATATTCCCTTCAACATGAGTCAGTTGTAAAGTGGCTTGCTACTGCTTCATGGTGACTGCTATAACTTATAAGTATAGGGTCTATTTTGTAGACCTCTAAGCATTCCATAAACTACTAATGTGGAAGGATTCTTTTTTCTTGTAATCTATCCATGTCATACTTGGGTTTCCCCTTTTTTACTTCTATTATGGGTTTAACAGGATTCTTTGCTCTATAGAATTTTCTTGTACTATCTTTCAGCTTTAGTGCCATAAGTGATGTTTTTTCTGAGCAAGTATAAACATCAATTCTGGTATATAATTTGCTGTCTGGAACCAAGTTAATGATAGTACAGTTGTGTACACTTCACATAAATGTAGATGTTGGAAGTGTATTCATTGTTGCAGTCATCACAAGTAGGTTATCCTGCCAGGGGTAGCCCTCAGTCAGCCCGAATACCAGAGGCTTAGTATTTCTGTGTCGGTTGCTGTCGCTCCAGGACTGACGTCAGGTCGTCAGTAGTATAAAATCAGGCAGCAGACGCAATTACATTAGTTTTTCTTGCCCCAACTGTCAGGAGCCCCCAAATAGAGAGGTAGGTTATGGTGGAAAAACACCACCAGTAGAAAGTAAATACCATAAATTCCCTGTAAAGAGTGAGGAAGAGAGAGAGAGACAAGGGAGATGGAGGGTGGGAAACCAGGACTGCAACAGTGAATACACTAACATCTACATTTATGGCAAGTGTACACAACTGTACTATGTTCTTAGTGTTTCACTGTTGCAATCATCACACTTGGGTTGATTCCCAAAGCTGAAGAAAAAGGTGGAGGCGGTCAAGAAGACTGGGGGCTTAGCTAGGATGCCCTGCAAGACTGCAGTTGCAAAACCTGCCCTGGATTTGGAGAAGATAGGCGGGTGGTAATGCTTGGTGAAGGTACGAACAGAAGTCCATGTTGCAGCCTCCAGGATGTTCCTGGTGGGGACCCCTCTAAGAAAAGCTGCAGAGATGGATGCTGCCTTGGTGGAATGCGTCCTGACCCCCTTAGGGGGCGATTTCCCGTGGTGGTGTAGCAGAAATGGATGCAGTGTGCTAGCCATTTAGAGATTGTTTGGATATGGCATTACCCTCTGCCCCTGCTGCAAAGCTGACTAGCAATTGGTCAGTTTTCCTAAAAGATTTAATCCTATCCAGGTAGAATCTGAGCTGTCTGTGCACATCTAGAGAATGCAGAATTCTTTCCCCCTTGCTTTGTGGTTTAGGGAAAAAGGTGGGCAAATGAATTGATTGGTTGAGAGCCACACTGGACACCACTTTAGGCATAAAAGTTGGATTAGTCCTGAGGGAGACTGTCAGCATGGAAAATGATGAAGGGCTCTACAGCCATGAGTGCTTGTAGCACTGAAACTCTTCTAGCTGAAGTGATGGCCAGAAGCAAGGCCGTTTTCCAAGAGAGGAATTTTAACTCTGCTGAAGCTGCAGGCTCAAAACGGGGTAGGGTGAGCTTTTCCAACAGAAAATTAAGGTCTCAAGCTGGGGTAAAAGGTCTTCTGGGTGGCCTTAAATTGTTAGCCCCTCTTAGGAACTGTTTGATGAGAGGGTGTGAAAAGAGAGGTGGCTCTGTGCTGTAATGAGCAGAGATGGCAGAGGCGTGAATTGTAACAGAAGTGAAGGATAGGCCCCTGTGTAGTAGGTCTGCTAGGTAAACCAGGATGAGAGGTAGGGAGGCTGTGCTGTTTCAGCTCCTTTTCCACTTGTCAGCATAGGATTTTCTAGTGCCGGGGCGTCTGGCCTCACATACAACATCCAAGACTTGTTTGCTTAGGCTGGCAGCTGGAGGAGAGGTCAGGGTATAAGGCAGGCTGCCAGGTTCAGGGTCTGCAATTGCGGATGCATGAATTCTCCATTCTTGAGTCAGGAGAGTTGGGATCTGAGGAAGGTGCCATGGTGGCAGGGGTGACAGGCTGCGCAGCAGTGGGTACCAGTGCTGGTGTGGCCAGTCTGGGGCGATCAAGACTGCCTTCTGTTTTTCCTCCCTTATTTTGAGCAGTACCCTTGAAATTAGTGGTAGAGGGCGAAATGCACAGATCGAGAGGTTTATCCATTGGAAGGATAGAGCATCCACTTTCCAGGCCTTGCTGTGAGGTTCCCTGGTGCAGAATATGCTGAGCTGGTGATTGTTGTGGGAGTCAAAGAAGTCTACCTTTGGGGTGCCCCATTTCTGGGTTACAAGGTTGAAGGTTCTGTGGTCTAGCTGCCACTCGTGTGGGTCTAGCAGGTTTCTGCTTAAGTTGTCTGCTAGAGAGTTTAGGGAGCCTGGCAGGAATTGTGCTAGTAGGTGTATTCACATGGCTGAAGCAGTGTGCCAAATGGTCATGGCGAGTCTGCAGAAAGGATAAGAGTGAGTTCTTCCCTGCTTGTTGATGTACCACATCACTGTGGTGTTGTCTGTTTTGATCACTACAGCCCCGGGTAGAGTAGGGGTCTTAAAGCTGTCAGGGCGTGCTGAACAGTTAGCATCTCTTTTTGGTTGATGTACAGATGTATTCGATTTGGGCTCCAATGGCCATGAAAGCATCTGCTGTCCAGGTGTGCACCCAGGCATAATCTGATGGATCTGTGGTGAGGGTCTGTGCGGCATGGGGTTGTGAGAAGGGAAGACCCCTGTTGTGGTTGCATGCTGCTGCCCACCAAAGAAAATCTTTCCTTAGACAGGGTATCATAGGCATGATAGTTTCCAGGTCCTGAGAGTGTTGACACCAAAGGCTTTTTAGGTACCAGTGCAGTTTCCTCATATGCAGTCTGGCATATGGAATGAGTAGAATGCAGGCGGCCATGAACCCTAGTGCTTGCAGGATTTTCCTTGCGGATAACTGGGTTCTGGTGGCTAGTTGAGAGAAATAGTCTATCAGGTAGGCTTGTTTTTCTGGAGTAAGGAATGCTTGCTCCCAGGAATACAATTTTTTGAGTGGGGACTAGTTTTGATTTATTTTCATTTATAATATACCTCAGGGAGGTCAGTAGATCCTTTACAAAGGTCAGGTGCTGTAACAGCTTTTCCTGACTGTCTGCCTGAACCAGGCAGTCTAAGTAGGGGTAAATCTGAATATTTCTTTGTCTGCAAAAAGCAATGGCTGGAGTCAGGCATTTTGTGCAAACTCTGGGAGCAGAGAACTGAAAGTGCATAGATCCTGTCCTGAAATGTAGATATTTCCTGCAAGATTCCCTGATTGGGATATGTAGGTAGGTCTCTTAGGTCTAGGGTGGCTAACCAAGCATCCTTGGAAAGCATAGGAAGAAGCTGCTGGAGGGTGAGCATTTTGAATTTTGGTATCACCAGGAAGGTGTTTAGAATGGGCTCCTATTAGAACGACGAAAACGCATTTTGTCGAATGCGTTTTCGACACAAAAAGCGAACAGGCAAAACAGCAAAGCGGCTGTTCAGCAAATTCTTTCCCTGGGAAAGAAGGCGCTTGACCGCTTTGTCGCTTTGCCATGTTCTGCAGTGTAGTGTGGTCCCTTGTCCGGTATAGCTCCCGAGCATGAATGTGCAATAGTTATTGACCTTAGGGTTAAGGTAAGTGCATATGTATGAAAGTGTTTACTGTTTTTTATTTTGTGTTAGATGTATGGTTGTGTTACGTGTGTGTGTGTTTTCAGCTGTTTACTTTTGTTTTGGGGGGGGGTAGAATTAGGGTTAAGGTAAGTGTGTATGTGTTTGGAACTGTTTATGTAAATGTACAAGAGTTAGTGACCCTAGGGTTAAGGGTGTGGGTTAAGGTAAGTGCATATGTTTTAAAATGTTTACTGTTTTTTTTCCCGTTAGATGTATGGTTGGGTTATGTGTATATGTGTATTTAGTTGTTTACGTTTTTTTTTTTGGGGGGGGGATACAATTAGGGTTAGGGTACATGTGTGTGTTTGGAAGTGTTTAATGTTTTTTTTTTTTTTTTTTGGTTGGAAAAGTGATTTCTTTCACTAGGAAAGAAATTGCTGTTCTGTGGTTTTGACATTTTCAGCTGAAAATGTGTCGAAACATTGTTCGCTGTTTTCAGCGTTCGATGTTTTAATATAAACCCATTTAGAATGGATAGAGCGAGGATTGGGCACCAGGTGCCCTCTTTTTTGGGTACTAGTAAAAGCCTGGAATAAAAACCTTGGCCTATCTGGTCTGCAGGAACTGGCTGTATTGCCCTCATGGAGAGGGGGGAATGGACTTGATTTCTGGCCTCTGCCCACTGGTTTGGAGGAAGATATGGGAACCATTTTGGGGTTGGCAGTGTGTGGAAATAAAATTTGCATCCCTGAGACACTGTTTTGAGGACCCATCGATCGTTGGTAATAGAGGCCCAGTTATTTGCATGGTAGGAGAGTTTCCTCCTATGGGCACAAGCAGGTGGGCAGAGGTAAGGGGTGGAGGTGAAGTCATTGTGAGTTCTTTCCATAATGGGTGGCTTAGCACTCCCTGTTTTTGAAGTGGAGGAACTCCATTGCTTAGATCTCTGCATTCCCTGGGACTGCTGTCTGGGGGGGGGGGGGTCCTGCTTCCCCTAGGTCTTGGCTGAGCTGGCCTGGAAGGGGCCGGAAAGAACCAGTGCTTGGATGGGAAATGCCTAGTGAACCTCAGAGGCTGAAACTGTAACCTCTGAGGCTGGAACTGTAAGAAGTCTGTCTGCATAGATTTAGCTTTTTCTTCCATCTTTTTTAAGACCTCTTCTGCCTTGGTGCCACACACATTGGCTTTGTTCAATAGTGCGTCCAACAGGTTAGATTTGACATGGTCTGGCAAGTTCTGTTCCTTAAGCCAAGCATGCCTTCTACGTACATAACCAGTGACTGCTGCCCTGTAAGATGCTTCTAGGGCGTCAAAGCCACATTGTAAGGTGTGTTTAGTAACTTGGCTTGCAGAATGCATAAGGCCATGTAATTCTTTATTTTCTGCACAAGCAGGAAAGGTAGATATTTTTTTGTTTGAGGAGTTCCAAGGTATGCTGCTGGTACTTCAGCATGTGGAACAGACAACTTAGCGCTCTAATGGGAAGAGTTGTAGAGGTGTATACTTTTTTACCCCATCTGTCTAAAGCTCGGGTATCGCTGTCCGAGGGGGTGGGATTCTTAGCTGTGGTTGCTTTAATTCCTTTAGGTCCTTGGGAGATGACCTCTGGGTCAGCAGTAGGATTTTTGAAAAGAAATTTATGAGAGTCAGGGACTCCAATACCTGTCAGGTTTCCTGGGAGCAGGAGGAAGGGTATCAGGAGTCAAACTTGATTCCATAAAGACATCATCCACAACATCCAAGACAGGAGGAATGGTTAAAGTCTATGCTGTGGTAAATCTAAGAATTCCTAGAGTCTCTTTTTGGACTGAGGATAGTCCTGACATTCCCATTGTAAATCCTCCCTTAAAGTATGTAGGATTTCACCAAATGAAAAATCCTCAGGAGGAGAGGCAGGAGGATTGGATTCCTCTGCACCTGAATCCTCATAAGCAGATAAGGGTTGCATGTCTTCATATTCAGAAATCTCAGAGTCATCGGACTCCTGGTCAGATAAAACTGCTGGGGACAAGTCTCTTTCTTTTGGAAGGGGTAGGTTGGCTTCCCCTAATGAGCATGAGAAGGTCTTCTGCCATTTTAAGCATTTGAGATTGAGGCATGGAAGCAGGTCCCTGAGCTTGGGTCATCGTTTTTTAGGCGTAGTTCGTACCCTGGAAACTCAGTAGTTTTAGAAAGAACTGAAGGTGTGAAAGAAGTCAGTTTGAGTAGAGTATCGGTAGTGCGAGGAACTTCCTCGGAAGCCGGTGCCTGCTCAGCGCTCCAGACCCATCCAAGGAAGAGACATCCACAGGATCCTTAGTCAAAGAGTAGTCTCGCGGCATACCGGACTCCGAACGGGTCTCGGTAGTGGCCTACGAATCCACAGAAGTGGGCATCAGGGGCTGCAAAAGTGCCTAAGACCAGAGAACTGACAACTAGCTTAACAGAAGTCATCAGTTTTGGACCTGTGCGGCCTGTCTGTCCTTATCCTTTCGTTTTTTGGAAGACCGGTAGGTCAGATGGCTACTGAAGCCATATCGGAATACGGAGTCAGAGAGCGAAAATATTTAGCTAACATAAGGGCCTGACGAAGTATAGTTCTGGCATTGAAAAATGCACAAAAGCGACAGCGAGGTACATCATGGTCTGGGCCTAAACAGGTGATACAGTAAGAATGGAAGTCTCGCTGTGGTATTTGCTTTCCACAGGCGAGACAATTGTTAACTTTTTCTGACATCGGTTAGAGGAAGAAAAAAGGATCCCCAACGGGGTACTTAGCTTTAGAAGACTTCAACTTCAATTCGGAAATGAAACTCGGGTAGCAGCCGACCGGCACTCGTGCAAACTGCTTCGGGCTCCTCAACAAGAAAGACTGATGTAATTGCATCAGCTGCCTGATTTTATACCACTGACGACCTGACGTCAGTCCTGGAGCAACAGCAACTGACGTAGAAATGCTAAGTCTTTGGTATTTGGGCCAACTGAGGGCTACCCCTGGCAGGATAACCCAAGTGTGACCGACTGCAACAGTGAAACATGAAGAAAGTACAGTTGTGTACACTTACCATAAATGTAGATGTTAGAGTGTATTCACTGTTGCAGTCATCACATTTGGGTTATCTGCTTGCAGTAGCCCTCAGTCGGCCTAATTATCAAAGTCTTGGGTCCTGCGTCTGTTGCTGTCTCATCTTCCATGACGTCAGGTAGTCAGGGGTATAAAGCATGCAGCCAACGCTATTACATCAGTTTTTCTTGCCCCAGATGTCAGGTGCCCCCCTAATGGAGAGCAATTAAATATAAATATGCAAGCCTCCAACAAAAAAGCAAATACACCAAAAAACTTTTAAGCATAGTAAAGGAGAACAGAGGTATAGCCAAAAGAAGTCAGGGGGCTGGAGGGAGGGTAACCAGGACTGCAACAGTGAATACACTCAAAGATCTACATTTATGGTAAGTGTATACAACTGTACTATGTTCTTCGTGTTTCACTGTTGCAGTCATTACATTTGGGTAGATTCCCAAAGCTAAGCTTGGGAGGAGGAATTTAAATAGAATTAGGACCAGCTATAAGGCCCTGCAAGACTGCAGTGGCAAAACCAGCCCTGGATTTAGAGAAAATTGGCAAATGATAATGCTTGGTGAAAGTATGTACAGAACTCCACGTAGCAGCTTGATGTCTCTCTGGTAGGTACACCTCTGAGAAAGGCTGTAGAGGTAGATGCAGGCTTGGTTGAGTGTGGTCTTATCACCTGTGGGATAGCTTTTCCATGGTGCTTATAGCAGAACTGAATGCACTAGCCTATCCATTTAGAAATGTTTTGCTTTGAAATGGCCTTCCCCTCTGCCCCTGCAGCAAATGCCACCAGCAGTTGTTCAGATTTCCTTTGAGGTTTAGTCCTGTCCAAGTAAAATCTAAGTTGTCTATGCACATCTAGTGCAGTATCCTTCTCCCTTTGTTCTGTGGATTAGAAAAGAAGGTTGGCAAAGGAATGGATTGATTAAGAGCCACACTGGATACTACCTTGGGCATGAAGGAGGGGTTGGTCCTGAGGGACACCCTGTCCGCATGAAAGATGATGAAAGGCTCCTCTGCCATAAGGGTCTGTAACTCAGATACCCTTATTGCTGAATTGATTGCTAAAATGAAGGCTGTTTTCCAAGAAAGGAATTTTAACTCTGCACATGCAGCTGGTTCAAAAGGAGGTAGAGTGAGTTTTTCCAATACAAAGTTAAGGTCCCAGGCTGGAGTTGGGGCTCTCCTGGGTGGTCTTAAGTTTTTGGCACCTCTGAGGAACTACTTGAGCAGTGGATGAGAAAAGAGGGGTGGTTCTGTGTTGTAATGAGCTGAAATGGCTGAGGCATGAATTTTGATGTAGGAAAAAGAAAGGCCTTTGTGAAGCATCTGTTAAGTATTGAAGAATCAGAGGTAAATTGGGCACTGCTGTGCCCATCCTTTGAGTTTGGTTCCAGCAACAGAATCATTTCCATTTTTCAGCATAAGATTTTCTAGTACTAGGCCTCCTTGCCCCCAAAATGACATCTGACACTTGTTTACTGAGGGAATGTAACAGAGAGGTCAAGCAATTAGCCAGGCTGCCAGGTTCAGGGTTTGAAGCTGAGGATGCAGAATCTGGCCATCCTGCTGGGACAGCAGGGTAGGGGTCTGAGGCAGGTGCCATGGTGCCAGCAGGGACACACTGTGCAAGAGGGGGTACCATTGTTGGCGTGGCCAGTCTGGTGCAATCAGTATTGTCCTTGGTTTGTCCTGTTTGATTTTTAGTAGTACTTTGGAAGGAAGAGGCAGAGGAGGAAAGGCATAAACTGGCAAACATATTTTTAACATTTAACTGTATGTTTTTTTTAAAAAAAAATTTCATATATTTTTTCTAGTATTACATTGTTACACGTTTGTCAAACAGACAAGTGTTTGAACCCTTTGTCCACCTTGCCAAGAGTTAGTTGTTTACTATGTGATAATGTATTTATGCTAAAGTATTTTTATTATTATTTTTTGACTAGTAACCTGAATTCATAAGTTCCTATTGTAGTGAGGGGTAGAAGTTTCATAAAGGTATATACATACATATATAGATGTGTATTAAACACACATACATATTTTAATTATTTATATGGTCATTTACCAAGGGTTATTACTTTTCAACTATTAATTTGATACAAGTATTTATGGTAGTGAAGGTAAAAGCTTGCCCAAGGTTGCTTATACATACACATGTGAACTGAACACATACATTTGTTTACTTTTTTTATATGTTCATATATATGTACAAACATTTTTTAGGTAGGTTTTAGATATATCCATGCAATTTTATGTTATTTAATGGTTTCTATTAGGGTGACTATGTCTAAAACACTTTGTAATGAATTCATTGGTGATGATTACTAGATTAGGCAATAAATTAACACAGTACAGTATTTAAGTGGGTAAAGAAATATTGTAATTTGTCTGATGAAGTTTAGTCACTGGACTAAACGAAATTAGAAGTTATGTACCTACCATAACGTTCCATGTTAGTTGTCTTCTCTCGCCTTCTTTCTTGCTGGATGGGTTCGGAGCCGACTCGGCACTTGCTTAGCTTGAGAACTCCTTTTACCAGCTCGAGGCAACCCTATATCCCATGATGCAAGGCGGGACTACCTCAGATCTTGTTTGTTAGCTAACCTACCCTGCTGAGGACTAACCTAATATATTTAGGAAACCCAAGTTCATAATAAAAGAGTCCTCTAATGAAGGCTCAGGAGGAAACAACCTGATAGGAACTCTTCAAGATCTGTCCAGGCCAGGGGGGAGGAGGGAGGGACGCAAGAAAGAAGGCGAGAGAAGACAACTAACATGGAACGTTATGGTAGGTACATAACTTCTAAATGTTAAGTTGTCAATCTCGCCTTCATTCTTGCTGGATGGGACCGTCCCTAGCACCTGTATCGGGTGGCTCAATGGAACAGACTCTTGAGAACTGTGGAACCAAAACTGGCTCTGTCTCTGGAGGCCAAATCTAACTTGTAATGAGAGACAAAGGTATGAGGAGTGGCCCAAGTAGCTGCTGCACAAATGGTATCAATGGGTAGTCTATCCTGAAAGGCTGCAGAAGTGGATAGACTCCTGGTTGAGTGTGCTTTCGTTTTAGAAGGTAGTTGCTTGCCTCTGAGTGAGTACACATAAGAAATGGTGGAAGACAACCATCTGGATAAGGTCACTTTAGACACTGGGAGACCTTTCCTGTTTTCTGCATAGGAGACAAATAATTGGTCCGATTTCCTGAATTGTTTTGTTCTATGCAAATAGTACCTGAGCTGACGATGGACATCCAAAAAATGAATCTTTTGTTCAGCTCTGTCAGAATAGTTTGGGAAAAAACTGGTAGATCTATGGATTGATTAATATTGGTTTGAGACACAACTTTGGGAAGAAAGGACGGGTTCGTTCTTAAGGATACCCTGTCCTTGTGAAAAACCAAGTAAGGGGAACGGATGCAGAGAGCTTGAATCTCGGAAACCCTTCTTGCTGAAGTGACAGCCAGTAAAAATATAGTTTTCCAGGTCAATAATTTCAATGAACATGAAGCAGACGGTTCGAAGGGAGGTAACATCAAGGATGCCAACATTAAATTTAGATCCCATTGTGGAGGAGGATGTTTTATTGGCGGCTTTAGGAGAAACACTCTTCTCAGAAAGGCCTTGCATAGTCTATGAGACATAATGTTATGATCTTGCAAGCCCACACGATACTTGGAAATAGCAGCCAGTTGAACTTTTACTGTAGATGAAGAAGATCCTGACTGAAAAACCTCAGCCAGGAAATCTAAAACAGAATGCACAGGAGCAGTAAAGGGATCAATATTTCTGGAATTTGCCCAAATGGAAACGTCGCCACTTGCTAGCATAAGGTTCTGGTGGACGACTTTAAAGCCACTAAGATGTCTCTGACTGAATCAGAGATCATAGGAAGCCTGGCTACGGAAGGAAGTGGAGCAACCAAGCAGTGAGGTTGAGAGAATGAATGGCCCGGTGCTGTTGACCCGACTGGTGGATCAAGATCCGAACTGGGTCCAGATGCCAGGGCTGCACCAGGAGGTGACGATGCAGAGGCGGAAACCAAATTTGTCGAGGCCAGTAAGGGCAATGAGAATCAACTTGGCCCTCAAAGCGGTGGCTTTCTGAATGACTTGTGGAATCAAGGAAAGGAGGAAAAGCGTGCAGAAGTCCCAGGGGCCAATCCTGGGTTAGAGAGTCTCTCAGGGGTTGGCCTGGTAGGGGAAAGAGGGTGAAAAAATCAGGGCACTTGTTGTTTTGGGGTGTAGCAAAAAGATCGCAACAAGGTGTGCCCCACTTCAGAAAAATCTGGTCCACTACAGATTGATTGAGAGACCACTCGTGAGGCATGAGAATGGATCTGCTCAGCCTGTCCGCCAAGAGGTTGGACCTGCCGGGGATGTGCGTTGCTATCAGAAACCGATGAGAGGAGATTGCCCATTGCCAAAGTCTGAGAGCTTCTCGACACAACGGATAGGACCTGGTCCCGCCCTGCTTGTTGATGTACCAGACCACGGACATGTTGTCCGTTTGTACTGCAATAGTCCCTACGGGAAGAAAGTCGTTGAGGGCTTGCAGCGTTAAAAGCACCGCTCTCATCTCCAGGACATTTATGTGCAGATGGTATTCTATGGGTTGCCACGTCCGTGGACCATCCTGCCCTGATAATGCCCCCACCCGATCAGAGAGGCATCCATAGTAACTGTGGCAACCGGAGGAGGGGAACAAAAGGTCGGCCCTGATGAAGAAGAGGGAAGATATCCACCAGTTCAGATGAGTCCTGCACGATTGTGTGACTAAGATTTCGTGCCTCATCGGAAGACTGTGGGCGACCACTGAGTGAATAACATCCACTGCAGAAGACGCATGTGGAAGCGAGCCAGTGGTAGAAGAACAATGGCCGCAGCCATAAGACCTAGAACCTTTAGTATCAGTCTGGCTTTGACTTTGCTGCTCTGCAATAAAATCGAGCGTATTTTGGATGTCCAGAATTCTTTGATCTGTTAGTCTGGCTAACATTTTGACGGTGTTTAATTCTGCGCCTATAAAGGTGATAGATTGGCAAGGCCGCAGAGAAGATTTTTCGAAATTCACTGAAATTCCCAAACTCCTGCATAGCTGCAGAGTGTAGTCTCTGGTCTGAAGAAGCTGACACCTGGTGGTGGCGGAGAGGAGCCAGTCGTCTAAATAAGGAAACACCTGGAATCCTTGACGTCTCAGATGAGCTGTGACCACTGCCATGCATTTGGTAAACACTCTGGGGGCTGAAGTGAGGCCAAAGGGCAGGGCTCTGAATTGGTAATGACTGGTCCCTAGCGAAAGCGGAGAAACCTTCTGGGCCTGTGAATCTTTATGTGATAATGCAGCGTCCTGAAGGTCTATAGAGCACATCCAGTTGTCCTTGCCCAGAAAGGGCAGAATGGACTGAAGCGTGACCATCCGAATCTTGCCTGCTTGACAAATCTGTTTAGACTGCTCAGGTCTAATATTGGTCTCTAATCTCCGTCCTTTGGGGACCAAAAGAATCTCAGTAGACGCCGGATCCTACTTGGTCTGCGGAACAGTCTGGACGGCTCTTTTTCTAGGAGCTTTGAAACCTCCTTTTCTGCCAAATCCCTTTGACTGGGTGAGATGTCTGGAAGGGATTGTTGAGTCAGGATACCTTCGAAGGGATTTTGTAACCCTCGGATATGATCGACTGTACCCACATATCTTGTGAAAGGGAATGCCAGGCTACTGGGTACAGCGAAATCCTTCCCCGACTGCCTCCAAGGGTGGACAGTCGGGCAACACCTCAGGGGTGCTGAAAGGGCTTCTCAGGAAGAGACTCCCTGTTGCCCTGGTTCTGAGGACCCCCTGCCTCTAGGGTGGCGTCTTATTGTTACCCCTCTGCCTCTGGGGTAAACTGACCACGTGTGTCCAGTGTAGCTCCTTGGGCTTTGGAACCACATCTTCCCTCCCTTCTGACCCTTGGGATAGGGTCTAGAAGGGGTGGAAAAATGGACTCCAACGGCAGAAAGAGTTTTACCGTCCTGCTCACACCTGGTCAAGGTATCCTTCACCTGAGGTCCGAACAAAGCCGAACCGTCAAAGGGGTATTGGTGAAGGGCGCCTTAAAGGTCCATAAAATTACAAAGCCGCATCCAGGCTTGACGTCTAAGAGCCACTCCTGTGCCTGCGGCCCTGCTCGCTCCATCGGCCGCATAGGATATGAGCCGCATGGACGAGTTGGATAAGGAATTCAGGATTGCTAGCTGTGAGGCAATCTTTTCTTGAGCCCCAGCAGCAGAAGGATCCTGGACCACTTCACCTAGTTCCTTGAGAATATCTCTTTGAAGCCTGGTGAAGTGACAAAGGTAGTTCAGCACGCATAGCAAAGGTCGCTGAAGAAAACATCCGCTTTCCATACCTGTCCATGGTCCTAGAATCCTTGTTAGGAGGATGGACAGGTACTGAAGGATCCAAGTTCCTTCTTAGTGGCCCGCCACCACCATAGCATCCACAGAGACGCCTTGGAAAGAAACTGTTTGTCCGTGGGGCCGTAATAAACTTGGATGGTCTCCTGGGGACAGGTTCCACAGAATCTGGAGCTGCCCGCCTTCCGAGCCACTACCTGCATAAGTGGGTTGAAGGCGGAGACACCAGGAGGTGGAGGGTCGGGATCCAAAAGCCTCCAGGTATACCGACTCATCCTCGGAGGGGTCAATGGAGGGCCAATTCCCCTCTGTTTGAGGAGCTCAAGGATGTCTGAAAAGAAACATCCTCAGAGGGGATGGGGGAACCCTCCGACTCATCTAAGTCCGTATCAGATGTAGTACACACAGGGCAGTCTGTGTGTTTCCTCTTACGTCCTCTTCGAGGGGTTCCCCTGCAGGATCAGGAGAAACCTCGGAAGAGGAAGATATTCCCAATGGGGAAACCTGGGCGATGGATCCCTGGGCCTGAGAGCAAGAGGCTGGCAAGAGGCGTCTACAGGCACGAAGAGGGAGGAGCTAGAGGGATGGACCGTTGACCTGGCTCAGGAGCCAGGACACTCCTCATCACCTCAAAGGCTCCCTCCCGGGAGAGGAATATTCCGTTCGAGGAAATAGGAATTCCGGCTCCACTGAGAGGGAAGGCTCGAGGCCGATGTCGGTGCCGAGCTTACCAAAGCGAAGCCCGAGAGGAGGCGTGGTCGGACAAGGGTCCGATGCCACTAGCCCCTCGGGCCGACTAGGGAAACCAGATGACCAGATCCCTCAAGGAAGATCTCAAGGAGGAGATCGGGCCGACGACAGAGCGAAAAAGGATGTATCGGTTCGGCGCCGACACAGTCGCTGTCCCAAAGCTCCGGCTCAGAACTCTGATGGGGAGTCGGAGGAGGAAGTTCAAGGGTGAAGCAATAGCGAAGTCTGCTGAGACGGGCTATGGAGCATTTGGGCCAGTGCCTGCGACTTTAACAGCCTGCTTACCACCCTCTCTAAATCGTGGTCAGACAGCCTGGAAGATCTGAAGATCGGCTCCGATCCGCTCCGACAAAAGAGACCCGGAGCAGTGGATAGATTCAAAAGGCGGGACCGAGATCTCTTCTTGGAGGAAGTCATCGGAGGACGTCCTATGGGTTCCAGATGGAGCGAAGGCTTCGGCTCGATACTGGATACTGTGTCGGCTCCAGCCGGAGCCGACAAGGCAACAGATTGGGTGTCGGAACCGTCGGAACCGACCCTAGCTGAAGGAGAAAGATCGGCTCCGGCGGGCCGATCTCGACTCGAAGTCGGAGCCACTGGGGAAGGCTTGGAAGCTGTAGCCTGACCCTTGGATGGCTTGGAAGGCTTACTGGACCCAGGTTTAGTGGGTGAACCTTCCGGCTTTAGCAAGCCATGGAGGATTAACTTATTCCTCCTTTCCTGCAGGACTCGCTGGCTAAAAGAGTGACACAAAGCACAGGAGTCCTGCAGGTGTAAAGGCCCCAGGCAGTAAACACAAGAAGTGTGACCGTCTGTCAGAGACATTTTCTGACAGCACGAGTCGCACTTTGCCCGAGACCTTTACCTCTTTAGACATAGTCTAAGGAAAAAGAGTAATAAAATACTCACACACACACACACACAAAAAACAGTCACACAAATTAATCCCACAAACACAAACACACAGGCAGGGATTAATAAGGAAGGCCTAGGCCTAACTGAAAATTTTTAAAACTTTTTATAAAGTAAAAATTTTTTACTATAAGGGGAATAGGGTGATTGTATGGACACTACACACTAGAAAATAGGAAAAGGGGAAGATAAACCCTGACTAAAGCTGTTTGAAAAACTCAAACTTACCTCAGCTGGCAAAAAAGGAGACCTCTTCGCAAAGCGGCAAACGAGATCTGAGGTAGTCCCGCCTTGCATCATGGGATATAGGGTTGCCTCGAGCTGGTAAAAGGAGTTCTCAAGCTAAGCAAGTGCCGAGTCGGAGCCGAGGATCGGCTCCGAACCCATCCAGCAAGAATGAAGGCGAGATTGACAACTTAACATAGCGCTTCACAGGATAGTCGATTCAATAAAGGCGGTGAGGTTTCACGTGCACTGTCCAGCCATCGTTTATTTAGAAAGGCATAAACTGAAGGACAGGGCATCCACTTTCCAAGCTTGTTTGTGGGGAGTCCTTGCGCAGAATTTGTCCAATTGGTAGTTCTGGGGGGAGGCAAACAGGTCTATACCTGGGCTCCCCCATTTGTTTATCAACATGTTGAAAGTCTTTGGTTCCAGTTTTCACTTGTGTGGGTCCATGAGATTTCTGCTTAGTTCGTCTGCTAGTGTATTTAGCTGTCCTGGCAGGATCTGAGCCTGTAGATGCACTTGGTAGCTCAAGGCTGTGTTCCACTGAGCCACGGCTAGTCTGCAGAGGGGGGTATGAATTGGTCCCCCCTGCTTGTTTATGTATGACATAACAGTGGTGCTGTCCGTCCTTGCCATTAATTGTCCTGGAAGAATGTGGTCCTTGAAGGCTGTCAAGAGCATTCTGTACAGCTGACATTTCTTTTTGATTGATATGCAGGTGCATTTGACTTGGATTCCATTTGCCCTGAATGCACTTCCCTGCCAGGTGAGCCCCCCATGCATAATCTGATGCATCTGTTGTTGGGGTCTGGGCGGCAGGAGGTATTGTGAATAGTAGTCCCTTGTTTTGATTGCAGGCCTCTGCCCACCAAAGGAACTCTAACTGTAGGCAAGGTATGATAGGAATCGTTGTTTCTAGATCCTGAGAATGTTGACACCATAGGCTTTTTAGATACCATTGTAGTTTCCTCATATGCAGCTTTGCATATGGAATTATGAGAATGCAGGAGGTCATGAACCCCAAGGCTTGCAGTATTTGCCTTGCAGATAGCAGGGTTTTTGTGGCCATGTTTTAAGTAAGCTGCCAAATGAATTTGTTTCTCTGGCATGAGGAAAGCCATCTGGGAAGTTGTGTTCAAGCTTACTCCCAGGAATATAATTTGTTGATAGGGTACAAGATGTGATTTCTTTTCGTTTATGGTGTACCCCAGACAAGTTGTCACCTTTTGTGCAAACGCCAGATGATTCAAAAGTATGTCCTGGCTTTCTGCCTGAATTAGACAATCGTCCAGGTATGGGTATATTTGAATATTTCTTTGCCTGCAAAATGCAATGACTGGAGCTAGGCACTTTATGAATACCCTGAGCGCAGTAGATAAGCCAAAGGGCAGTGCAGAGAACTGATAATGCATGTAGCCTGCTTTGAAGCATTAGGTATCTTCTGCAAGACTGCCTGATTGGGATGTGCAGGTAAGGCTTCCTTTAAATCCAGTGTTGCCAACCAGGCATCCTTGCCTAGCATAGGAAGCAACTAGTGAAGAGTTAGCATCTTGAAATCTGGGATCACCAAAAAGGTGTTTAGGATAAAAAGGTTCAGGATAGGACGCCATGAGTTGTCTTTTCTGGGTACCAGGAAAAGTCTTGAGTAGAAACCTTGCCCCTTTTCCTCTTCTGGTACAGTTTTAATAGCCCTTATGCTTAAGAGAGAGAGTACTTGCTTTTGAGCCTCTGCCCACTGATTTGGGGGTAGATCTGGCCAACCGTTTGGGGTTGGTAATGAGTGGAAATGAAATATGTATCCTTGGGAAACTATATTTAAAACCCATTTGCCCTGGGTAATTAGTTCCCAGTTTTTTGTCTGCAGAGCAATCTTTCCCCCTAAGGAGCAGTCAGTTGAGAAGGGCTTGGAAGTTTTAAAGTTAAGTCATTGAGCCAGTTTACCACAGGGGGGAGTCTTACTACTCCCTGATTTGGAAGTGGGAGCCCCCCACTGCTTAGTCCTGTGCTTACCTTGGGACTGAAGCCTGGATGTTCTACTGATTCTGGGTTTGGACTGAGAAGGCCTGGAAGAGGCAGGAAAGGACCACTTCTTAGAGAGCCAATGCCTACTAAATCTTGGAGGCTGTACATGTAGGAAATCTTTAACAGTGCATAGATTTAGCTTTTTCCTCCATCTTTTTAAGTAGTACTTTTGCTTTGTTGCCAAACAGGCAGTCCTGAATTAAGGGAGCATCCAGCAATTTTGCTTTAACATGATCTGGCAAAGATTGCTCCATAAGCCAAGCATGCCTTCTAAGTACAGACCCAGTGACAGCAGCCCTGCAAGATGCCTCTAGTGAATCAAAACCACATCGCAAAGTATGTTTTCCAACTTGTTCAGCAGAACGCATTAAATCCTGTAAATCCTTATTTTCAGCACAGTCAGGAATCATCATCATCTTCTGTTTAAGCAATCCAGTAATATGCTGCTACTACTTATGAAATTGGCAGTTTAAGGCCCTAATGGCCAAGGTTGCAAATGTGTACACCACCTTACCCCATCTATCCAGCGCCCTAGAATCTCTATGAGAGTGGGTAGGATTTTTGGCAGTAGTAGCCTTAATGCCCTTGGATCCCTGTGAAATGGTCTCAGGATTCGCACTAGGATTTTTAAAAAGGAACTTGTGAGAGTCAGGAACCTTGTAATATCTATCAGGTTTCCTGGGAGCAGGAGGTAAAGAATCAGGGGCCAAGCTAGATTCCGAAAAAGGCATCATCAACAATGTCCAGTACAGGGGGGATAGCTAAAGGCCTGTGTTGGGGCAGGAGTAAGAAATCCCTAAGCCTCTTTTTAGAATCAGTAATCCTGGCTTTCCCAGCGAAAATGCTCCCTAAGGGTATGCAAAGTTTCACCAAAAGAGAAATCCTCTGGAGGGAAAGTAGAGGGAATAGAGTCCTCTGCATCAGAATCCTCATAGGTAGTTAAGGGTAAATCCTGGTCATCAGAGGAAACTGAAATTTCAGAATCCGGATCAGAAGTATCACAAGCAAATTCAGTCCTAGGTCTCTTAGAGGGAGAAGGTTGGCTTCCCCTGATTAAAGTAATAAGGTCTTCAGCCATTCTTATCATTTGCTTTTTAGGCCTAGAGGCCTGACCATGCAGTCTGGGCATCGGTTTTCTAGGCATGGTTCGAGTTTTAGGCCTTGAAAAAGATGGCATTGGTTTAATATGCAAGTCAGTAGGCCTGAATACACCCTCAGAAGCCGGTGCCTGCACAGCGGCTCCAGACCCATCCAAGGTAGAGACATCCACAGGTTCCACAGTTGAAGCATCTCGCGGCATACCGGACACTGAATGGGTCTCAGCAGAGGCCTGCGAATCTGAAGTAGTGAGTACTAGGGGCTGCGAAAGCACATGAGTACCGGTGAACTGACGACTAGCTTAGGAGAAGAGTCATCAGCAGCTTTGGACCTAGGCAGCCTGACTCTGTCTTTATCTTTGTGTTTTTTTAGGAATTTCGGTAGTCGGGTTGCTTACCGAAGACATATCTGGATAACTGAACAGAGTACGAAAATATTTAGAAGTGTAAATATACAGACGACGAATAGTTTGTTTAAGGCACAAAACAGACAGCGAGGTACGTCGTGGTCAGGGCCTAGGCAAGGAATACAGTCCGAATGAAAATCTTTATGAGGTATTTGCTTTCCACAAGAAATACAATTACTGACTTTTACTGATATCGGTTTAGAGCAAGAAAAAGTTTCCCCAATGGGGTACTTCGCTTTAGTTGAAGACTTCGGTTCTGAAATTCAGAAATGAAAATTTCAGGAGTCGGCCGACCGGCACTTGCAAGCTGCTTCTGCTTCGGGCACCGCACGGCAAGAAAGACTGATGTAATGGCGTCAGCTGCATGCTTTATACCCCCGACTACCTGACGTCATGGAAGATGAGACAGCAACTGAAGCAGGACCCAAGACTTTGATAATCAGGCCATCTGAGGGCTACTGCAAGCAGAAAACCCAAATGTGATGAGTGCAACAGTGAAGCACGAAGATCATCATCTATAGTTCTTAGGATGGTTTGCAGGTTCACTCTTGAGGAATATTCCTGTTACCCACGTAGGTTAACATTTTGGGATGTGCATATAAGCATTTTATTCCAAGGCTCAATCATTGTGCAAGGATGTTAATACCTTTAGCCAGAAGTTTGGTAATGAATCTAAACAATGGATTTATTAGTTAAGAATTTTTCTTATTTTTCCCTCAGTTTTTCTGGCTGCTATATTACATCTTCCAGAACAGCACTTTTTACTGCTTCTTTTAACTTTTCTAACCATGCTGCATCTTTGTTATTCTCAACAAGGTCAGAATGAATACTTCTCCAGAGTGTTTTTTTTTTATCTTTTTAGGTGGTGGTACTATTAAGCCGCGGTGATGCAGCGGTGGCGTTGTTGCCTCAGAGTAAGAGGTTCTCCCATTTGATTCTCGGCTGTAGTGCCTTCTGTGTGGAGTCTACATGTCCTCCCCGCGGTCGAGTGGCGTTCGAAAGACATGCACAGAATGGGCGTGCCTTCGTTGAAGGTTGGGCGTCGAGCTGACACCTGTAAAAAAAAATCTACTGCCAATCATTAGCGGACCGGAGTTCTGCTGTGGCAACCCCTAACCAGGAAAAGCCGAAAGAAAATGCACACAAGTGGTGGTACTATTGCTTTTGTTTTCCTTCCCAATTCGCTATAAAAACATTTTGGGGTCATTAAATGATTTTCTTTTAATACTTGCTATTTTTCTGTATACCTTATAAATTTCCCTAAATGCTCCATTGGCTATTGTGTACAATAAATTATGATCTGTTTTGATGTGTGTCGATTTCATTATATCTTTACAGTCTGATCTGTTCCCTGATCTGTTCCCTTTTCTCTATTTTACAGTTGTGATATTTGCCTTATTTGCTTTACAATCTTCTTTATTGTTTTCTTTGTGGCATTCTATTTCATTCCTTTCCTTTGTTACTCTGCATTTTTTATTGTACCACTTTTAGTTTAGCTACACAGCAGTATCCAATGTTACATCACATAAATCTCTTAATAGCCCCACTACTGTGTCTGTTTTATCATTTTTCTAACACTTTGGGTCTTATTAATTTTCTGTAGTCTTTTGTCTATTTTAAAGCACCTGTCCATTTTTCTATTAAAACCAAGCAAATCTTTCCTTAGACCATTTTTTTGGTTGGATGCATCCTCTCTACTTCCAATACAATTTTAACTAGATTTTTCCAATTACTCTTACAGAAGACTACAAAATTTCACATTCTGACTTTCACGTCCTGAAGTGTCCTGCTTGGCCTGTCACACCACCTTCAGGGGATTCATAGACATCATATTGCCTATATTGGAGTCTACAGGAATCCCAACTTGGTTCCCTCCCTGGTCTCTGTGGTCAGTGCCTGCCACTAGACTACCTAGGAAAGACGCTGCCCTCTGCTACTCCTTAGTCCTGAAGATAGTAGCGCAGTTGTTCAACCCTCCAACAAGACCTACAATTGTCAAGTATTTTTAACAAAAACTAGACTACTTAGGAAAGATGCTGCCCTCTGCTATTCCTTAGTCCTGAAGATAGTAGCGCAGCTGTTCAACCCTCCAACAAGACCTCCAATTGTCAAGTGTTTTTAACAAAAACTAGACTACCTAGGAAAGACGCTGCCCTCTGCTACTCCTTAGTCCTGAAGATAGTAGCGCAGCTGTTCAACCCTCCAACAAGACCTCCAATGGTCAAGTGTTTTTAACAAAAAGTACATCAACCTATTATAGTAGAACTGTATTTCTCCCCTGAAACTGTTAATTGGCTTGCACACCGCCCGGACCAGCCACCCCCCTAAAAAACCTAGCCCTCATATAACTATTTACTCACCCTACACTAGTGAGTGTGCTGTCTCTCTTTATCCTCTAGATGGCAGTATAGTCCAGCTAACCGTCTCTCCTAGCTGCCCCCTTGTAAACGGGGAATCAGAATCTTAAACTAAAGGGGAATAAGAGTAAAACACTTCTCACTACATATAGTCATAACTCTCTAAGACATAGTCGAGAAGTTATCAGAGCAGCTATCAAACCTCATTGAACTAGGGTACTCTACACTTAAATCAATTTACCAACAGCATTTCCACAAAGCTACATTATTAACAAACGTACCTGTGGAACTGATTGTTTTTGCTAGCGCAGGACTGGCTTGGCTCGTCCCCGCTCCATTTGCCCTCGCTACGCTCGGGCTCACTTCGCACCCCTACCCTACCCCCAATTCCCACCCACCCCCACATCAATTACATTTATAGGTATACACCACACCCCTAACCACACCCTCAACACACCTATCCTATCACATAGTACAGTTAGTTACTCCACACATTACTACATCCCATCCGTCTCCACACCACCCACCCCTCACAGTATTCCAGCCAATCACATCCTTCCCTACCAAACCCAAATTGACACCACACCCTACAATCTAACTCCATCTTTACACTTCCATAGTATAGAACACACCCCATTGTTCAACTCAACCTCTACCATATCTTAGCCTAATCCTAATCCATAACCCACCTTCCCAACTGAACAATATGGTCCAAAATTCAACCAAACACCTTCCACTTACCCTATTACACTCAGCAGTCCTCTCCTCACTCTTCCTCCTATCCCTGTGCTCATCCTATCACACACATCTGTATATCAGCCCTCTACCACAATGGCAAACTGACTCTACTACAACCACCTCCATTACTATATCTTCACCAATAACTCTAAGTGACCTCTACCCTTCTACATCACCTTCTTATATTTATGGAATTAATACCTATAAACTCCAAACCAACTCACACAATAAAATAACCAAATTAACGAACAAACTAAACAAACTCTTCATCCACATACTGCAAAAACTCTGATGCTGTGGTGACATTCACCCAAATCCAGGTCCCAACACCTGCAATAGCTCTTACCCAACTAACCCCAATCCAATATATATCCGGCCCAACCCATCCCTAACTCCTTCTAAACATTAATATAAGAAGCATTCTCAACAAGACACATGATCTACATGCCCTACTAGCACTACACAAATCAGACATCGTAGTACTCACTGAAACTTGGCTTAAGCCCATCCACCACAGTAATGAAATAACTGCCCCTGGCTATATGATCATACGCAAAGCTAGGACAGACAAAAAAGGAGTGGGTGTAGCCATCCTTTTCCAAAGCCACCTCTCAATAGAACAATTTGAATACAACACTCTAGAAATCCAGAACATAGAACTAATATTAGCTACACTCAAACTAAACCCCAATAAGCAAATCGTATTAGCTGGAGGCTATATACCACCAGGCAACAATAATGAACTTGAAAACCTACTAAATTGGATGAAAATCACTCATCCACAGGAAACCATTCTGGCAGGTGACTTTAACATAGACTGGTTTGACTGTAACAATCACAACCCCACCACCCATATAAACCTCCATGGTTTTACCCAAATCATTAATAGCCCTACAAGAATAGACAAAACCTCAAAGCGACAATCAATCCTAGACTGGATACTAGTATCCGACCCCACTCAAGTCCATCTCGCAGGATGTCTCCCTGACATCCTTAGTGATCATCAGCCAACATACCTAATTAGGAATTGACCCCAAATAAAAAAACAAACAGTTATCAGAGTCATAAGAAACAAAAAGTACTTTATAGCTCAAAACTTAATAAATTCACTCAAATCATGTATATGGACTCCGCTAAAATACTTACCACTAGATGAAGCTGTAGAATACTTCAACACTACCTTTCTGAACATCCTAGACTCCCATGCTCCACCTAGAACTACTAGAATTAAAACCAACCTTGCACCATGGCTATCTAAAGACACCAGATTTCCTAATGAAAGAAAGACAAAGCCTGGCCGCAATTCCATAAACACAAAACTAGAAGTCTAAAACAAAAATATCATGAACTATGGAATCTAGCCAAAAAACACACAAAAATTGACAAAACTACATACTATAAAAAACTACAGGAAAAACACTCACAACCCTCAAAAATTTTGAGGCATCAATTAACAACCTATTACACCCTGGAAAACCTACCACTCCTGCCCCTATACTACCAAACAATCTACACAACATCTCCACCCACTTTAACAAATACTTTACTGAAACCATCCAAGGCCTAGCCAATACCCAAACAACTAGCTCTCACACAACATCAACTACAACCCCTACCCCCTCTAACTCAGATGATAATAGAAATAATTTTTCCCTAGAACCAGTCAAAACTACAACTATTACCAAACTCCTCAAAAAACCTGAAGCCAACAACCCCAGCAGTAGACAAACTACCAGCAGAATTCCTACAAATCACAGCAGAGGCCATTGCCTATCCAGTATCCAGTTTCAACAACAGATCTATAACTGAATGCAAAGTACCTAAATCATGGAAAATATCACACATAATACCATTACATAAAGGGGGACAATCCCTTGAACTTACTAACTACAACCCTATCGCAATACTATCACCCCTATCAACCATTCTAGGGAGAGTAGTCCACTTGCAACTAATGAAATTTCTGCTCAACAACAATCTATCACAATCCCAACATGGATTCAGACCATCACACAGTACAACCACAGCATTGCTATCCTTCTCAAATAATATTAATGCCCACAGAAACAACACCTGTTTGTATCCTCAGTATTCCTAGACCTATCAAATGCCTTTGACATGGTGAACCACAGTCAACTACTAGAAAAACTTGCCACTTTTAACAAACTCTTCCACCTTATCCTGGTTCAGTAGCTATTTATCTAACAGACAACAAGCTGTTCTCTGGGTAAACCAACTGTCGCCCCTACTCCCAATAACCATTGGTGTACCACAAGGATCCATCCTTGGCCCACTATTATTCTCATTATTCACTAATGACATAGCACCATCCCTACCCTCCACCTCAATAGTCCAATACGCAGATGATACCACTATAATAAGTGCTGCTAGCACCCTTGATGAACTCCAAATTATAACACAAAATAACTTTACCCTTGCCGAAGAATGGTTCACAAACATCAAATTGTTACTTAACCCAAAGAAAACTCAACTTATTCTTTTTAGCCCAAGAGATCCAAAGACAACACTACCATTACCCCTACACCTCACACCAAGCTGTTAGGAGTAGTAATTGATAATAAACTTAAATATGACATCCATATCTCTCAAACAATCAAGAAAGTCAATAAAAAGATGGGACTCCTTTATAGAAACCACAACTACATGACCAGACGCACAAAAGCCACCATATCCAGAACTCATCTGCTATCTATACTTCTGCATGCCTCCCCAATCTTAACAAACCTTCACCAAGCAGAACTTTCAAAAATTGAATCATGCTACAACAAAATTGCAAAATTTGCTAATGAAGCCACATATAGGTCCCATCACTGCCAATCCCTCAGACAACTCAACTGGCTTGAGTTACCCCAAATCCTTCTACTCAACCAACTCACCACTGTCCATAAGCTCTACTACCTTCCTAGGAAAACCCCAGCCTTGCAACAATTAATTCAACACTATACTCCCTACAGAAACTTAAGATCAACACAACAAAACCATATAAAGGTCATCAAGCACAAAAATGAAGCTGGCAAATCACTATGACTGCTGCATTGCTAAAACCTGGAACCTCCTACCCAATCACCTAACCTCAATATCCTCACCTTCCCTCTTCAAAAAAAAACATAAAATCACATTTTATGCAACACTGGCAATGTCCATGTCTTCCCCCAGGCTAGACCAAACAAGTCACAACTATTAGTACTCACTTAAATACCATTGTCCTCAACCACTAATAGCTTAGTGACACAAAGCTATACCACCAATTATGCTCTACCATCTTACCCCTTTTGCACAAATTTTAGCAAATACTTCTATAAATCTCAAATCAAACTACTGTTTTGATCCATATTCAACAAACATACTGTACTCTGAGCCAAAATATCCTGTACCTTGCAAATATTACTATTGTAATGTAACTAACTTTGTAACTGTCTGCAAATTCTACTATTGTAATGTAACTAACTTTGTAACTGTCTTCATGAATACTGTCTCGTATCATACTAATGTTAATTAACTAAGGTTCTGTCTAACTGTTAATGTTAACAAAGAGAATGTATTGTAATTATTTGTGGAGCTTTTCTCCCCGGGCCTCCGCTGAAAATGGACCTGTGTCCAGTCGGATTATCCCGGTAAACAAATGTAAAATAAAAATAAAATAATACACACTAACCATTCACTTCTCAGTTGGTTTATCACTTCAATTTCTGCTTGTTTCTTCCCTCCATCACTAAACTTTGTTTCTCAACACATTACACTTTTGTTGTTTTACTTTGTAAAATTTTCCATGTCTAAAAGTCCTTGCCTGTATACAAACATCTTTGAAGCTGCTGTGGTCATACTGGTTAGTACAGCATTTTCAGCATAAAAGCTAAACAATTACTATTTACTTTTAAATAGCCACTGCTCCTAATTTCCTAAGAGTATGCAGAATCCCTGCACCAGCAGGAAAGTACAGTTTTGTACCTACCATAAACGTAGATGTTCGAGTGTATACTGCAGTCATTACACTTGGGTTATCCTGCCGTCAGGTGGTCCCTCAGTCGGCCCGAGTTCCAAAGTCTTGGTCCGGCGTCAGTTGCTGTCGCTTCTTCCCTGACATCAGTGCGCCAGGGGTACATAAGATGCAACCAACGCCATTTTCTTCAGTTTTTCTTGCCCCAGATGTCAGGTGCCCCCAAAAAGGTAGGCAATGTAAATTGCTAATAAAACATACATAAGAAAAGCATTCAAAAACTTTCAGCTACCAGCAAATACTCCCCATAGGTAGCAAAGGGTGGAAGGCTTAGGTAAGTACCAGCAAGTAAGAGGGGAAGGGGGGAGGGTAACCTGGACTGCAGCAGTGTATACACTCGAACATCTACATTTATGGTACGTACAAAACTGTACTATGTTCATCGTGTTACACTGCTGCAGTCATTACACTTGGGTAGAATCCCAAAGCTGAGGTAGGGTGGCTGGTTCTATAAGGCATTAGGGGTGGCTATAAAGGCCCTGCAGCACTGCAGTGGCAAAGCCAGCTCTGGATTTAGAGTAAAGAGACAGATGGTAATGCTTGGTGAAGGTATGTACAGAACTCCAAGTTGCTGCTTCCAAAATGTCCTTGGTAGGTACTCCTCTGAGGTAGGCAGTTGAAGTGGCTGTAGCCCTGGTGGAATGAGACCTAATGCTGTTAGGTGTAGCTTTCCCATGGTGTGTGTATAGCAGAAACGTATACAATGCCCTATCCATTTTGAAATGGTCTGTTTTTAAATGGCTTTTTCCTGTGCTCCTGCAGCATATGCTACAAATAATTGCTCAGTTTTCCTGAAAGCTTTCGTTTTGTCCAAGTAGAAGCGTAACTGCCTGTGTATGTCCAAGGAATGCAGTAGTCTCTCCCCTTTGTTCTGTGGATTTGGATAAAAAGTTGGCAAGAGAATAGTTTGGTTTAGAGCCACACTTGATACCACCTTTGGCATAAAAGTAAGGTTTGTTCTTACCCTGTCTTGGTGGAAAATGATGAAAGGTTCCACTGCCATTAGTGCCTGTAATTCTGAAACTATTTGTGCTGAGGTTATTGCCAGGAGCAGAGCAGTTTTCCAAGAGACATATTTTAAGTCTGCTGAGTTAGCTGGCTCAAAAGGAGGTAAAGTTAATTTTTCCAAGACGAAGTTGAGGTCCCAAGTTGGAGTTTGTGTTCTACGGGGTGGTCTTATGTTTTTAGCCCCTCTGAGGTACTGTTTTAGCAAAGGATTAGAAAAAATTGGTGGGTCTGTGTTGTAATGAGCAGAGATGGCAGAGGCATGGATCTTAATGGATGAAAAGGAGAGGCCTTTGTCCAGCATCTCAGTTAAGTATTGTAGTATCTGAGGAATATTTGGGACAAGAGGGTCAAGGCTGTGAGCCTGGTTCCAGGCACAGAATCTCTTCCATTTATCCAAATAGGCTTTCCTGGTGCTAGGCCTTCTGGCCTCCAGAATGACATCCATAACAGCTTTGGAGAGAGGCATTGCTTGCTTTACTAAGGAATCTGCCATGCAGCCAGTTTTAAAGTCTTGAGCTGGCCATGAAGTATCAGATTGTTTTGCTGAGTCAGAAGTTGTGGGATTGGAGGCAAAATCCATGATGGACCTTGTGCTAAGTTCAAGATTGGGTACCAGTGCTGGTGTGGCCAGTCTGGGGCAATCAAGATCATCTTTGGCTTTTCTTGTCTGGCTTTTATGAGTACCTTTGAAAGGAGAGGTAGTGGTGGGACAGCATATACTTGTAGGTTTTCCCAGCTGAATGAGAGGGCATCCACTTTCCATGTTTGTGGGTGGTAAGTCCTTGTGCAGAATTTCTGTAGCTGGCAATTCATTGGGGATGCAAACAGATCTATGTCCGGGCGCCACCATTTTTGTGTTATCATCCTGAACATTTGTGGATGTAATTTCCACTCGTGCGGATCCATGATGTTTCTGCTTAAGTCGTCTGCCAGTGTGTTTTTCTCTCTTGGCAGGAATTGTGCTTGCAGATGAACTTGATAGGTTAGAGATGTGTTCCACAAGGTCATGGCTTGTCTGCAGAGGGGATATGAATAAGTGTCGCCATGCTTGTTTATGTACCACATAACTGTGGTGTTGTCTGTCTTTAGTAGTAGTTGTCCTGGATGCACAAGGTCCTTGAAAGCTATAAGGGCATTTTGTACAGCTAGCATCTCTTTTTGATTGATGTGAAGATGCCTTTGTTCTGTGGGCCACTTGCCCTGAATACATTTTCCTGCCATGTGTGCTCCCCAGGCGTAATCCGAAGCATCTGTTGTCCGTGTTTGCCTGGCTGTGGGTTGAGTGAAAGGCTGCCCCTTGTTGAGGTGACAGGCTTGAGCCCACCATCGAAACTCCTGTTGAAGGCAAGGAATAAGTGGTATTACTGTTTCCAAACTGTGACAGTGTTGAGAACAGACACTCTTTAGGTACCATTGTAGTTTCCTCATATGCAGTCTGGCATATGGAATTAGCAGTATGCAACATGCCATGTAACCCAAGGCCTGCAGAATTTTTCTTGCAGGGAGTCGGGTCTTTGTTGCCATCAAGTTGTCCTTGCTTGTCTGGCGTGAGATAAGCCATCTGGGCCGCTGTATTTATGCTGGCACCCAGAAATATTATCTCTTGTGAGGGCACTAGTTTTGACTTCTTTTCGTTTACTGTGTAACCTAGGCAAATTAGCAATCTTTTTACAAATGCCAGATGCTTTAGAAGAATGTCTTTGCTCTCTGCTTGAATAAGGCAGTAGTCCAAGTATGGGTAAATCTGAATTCCTTTTTGTCTGCAAAATACAATTACTGGTGCCAGGCATTTTGTAAAGACCCTGGGCGCAGTAGATAAGCCAAAGGGCAGTGCAGGGAATTGGTAATGCATTGAACCTGCTAAGAATCTGAGGTATCTTCTGCAATTTTGTCTGATAGGGACATGCAGGTATGCCTCCTTGAGGTCCAAGGTTACGAGCCAAGCTTTCTTGCCCAGCATGGGAAGAAGCTGCTGTAGTGTCAACATTTTGAATTTTGGAACATCCAGGTAAGTATTTAGAGAAGAAAGATCCAGAATGGGCCTCCAGGCTTTGTCCTTTCTGGGAACCAGAAAGAGTCTTGAGTAAACTCTTTGTCCTTGCTCCCGTTCTGGTACCTTTTAAATAGCTCTCATGTCCATGAGTGCTGTAATTTGTCTTTGAGCCTCTGCCCATTGATTTGGTGGCAGATTTGGCAGTCCTTTTAACCTTGGCAGCGTGTGAAAGTGGAACAAGTAACCTTGAGATACAATATTGAGAACCCATTTGTCTTTGGTGATCATATGCCAATTGTGACAGAAAAGTGCCAGTTTTCCCCCCAAGGGGGCTGCCAAGAGAGAAGTGTTTGGCAGTGGTAGTGGGAAGTCATTGGGACTGTTTTTTATAAGGTTGAGGCCTGTCTTCCCCTTCTTTCTGGGTTGAAGCACCCCATTGTCGAGGCCTGTAAGTACCTTGTGGTTGACCTCTGCCTCTTGGACGTCTGTCTGCCCCTTTGAGGTCTGTCTGAAATGGGAAAGGACCAATTCTTTGTCGGCCAATTTCTGCTAAATCGAGGAGGCTGAACCTGTAAGAAATCCTTCACCATTTGCATAGATTTTGCTTTATCCTCCATTTTCTTTAATACCTCTTCTGCCTCATCTCCAAATAAAACATCCTGCTGCAAAGGTGCATCCAATAATTTTGCTTTATCATGATCTGGTAAAGTCTGCTCTTTTAACCAAGCATGTCGTCTAATGACAGACCACATTGCAAAGTATGTTTTCCCACTTGTTCAGCTGCATGCAATAAATCCTGCATTTCCTTATAGTTAGGAAGATCTGAATTTGGAAGCATTTTTTGTTTCAACTGAGACATCCAATATTGCTGATATTTAAGCAAGTGAAACTGGCAATTTAAGGCCCTCATTGCTAAAGTTGCAGATTTATATACTTTCTTCCCCCATCTGTCTAATACTCTGGAATCTCTGTCAGAGGGGACTGGATTTTTTGTTGTAGAGGCCTTTACCCCTTTGGGACCCTGGGAAATAATTTCAGGGTCAGCAACAGGGGTTTTATAAAGAAATTTGAGAGAGTCAGGGACTCTGTAGTATCTGTCTGGCTTAACTGGAGCAGGAGGTAAAGAATCAGGATTTAAACTGGATTCGGAATACACATCATCCACAATATCTAACACTAGCGGAATAGCAAGGGGTCTGCATTGAGGTAATAAAAGGAAATCTCGGAGCCTTTTCTTGGATTCTGAATAATCCTGGCCCTCCCAATGGAAATGCTCCCTCATGGTATGTAAGGTTTCCCCAAAGGAGTAGTCCTCTGGTGGAGAGGCTGAAGGAACTGATTCCTCAGCATCAGAATCCTCATAAGGGGGTAAAGAGTATCCTTGGTCTGAGGATGAATCTGAAGAGATGGACACCTGGTCGGATGAATCATAGTCTGCATCCTGTCTAGGCCCTTTATCAGGAGGAGGGTGGGACCCCCTAATCAGAGTAATTAGGTCTTCGGCCATTTTCAGCATTTGTTTCTTAGGCATGGAGGCCTGTCCTGGTGAATGCTGAAGTTGTTTCTTTGTTTTTAAAGGGGTTTTAGATTTAGCAGAAGATTTAATGGTTAACTGAGTAGGTCTGAAAACACCTCTGAAGCTGCGGGTTGGTTCAGCTACTCCGGATCCCTCTGAAGGGTTAGTTTCGGTAGGCCGTAAATCTGGTGTATCCGAAGGCCCAGCCATCTCCACATGGGAGTTAGAGGCGGCCTGTGGTTCCAAAGAAGCGGTAGTCAGGGGCTGCGAAGGTGCCTCGCTGAAAACCGGAGAACCGGCGACTGGCCTAGAAGAGGCTTCGTCAGTTTTGGGTCTCAGATGCCTGTCCTTGCCTTTGCGCTTTTTGTGTATTCCAGTCGTCGGTTGTTCCGACGGCATGGTGTAATTGAATTTTCTGCCTAAATAATGTCGGGCAAAATCAAACCGACGTTTAATAGTGCGCTTGTTAAACCTAGCACAAAACCGACAACCTGTGACGTCGTGGTCTGGGCCTAGGCATGGGATACAATAAGAATGGAAATCCTTATGAGGTATTTGCTTCCCACAAGAAATACAATTATTAACTTTTACTGACATCGGTCTGAGGCAAGAAAAAGTTTCCCCAACGGGGTACTTAGCTTTGTAGAAGACTTTGGTTCTGGATTCGGAATGAAAATCTCAGGAGTCGGCCGACCGGCACTTGCGAACTGCTTTTGCTTCGGGCACCGCGTGGCAAGACAGACTGGAGAAAATGGCGTCGGCTGCATATTATATACCCCTGGTGCACTATTATATACCCCTGGTGCACTGACGTCAGGGAAGAAGCGGCAGCAACCGACGTCGGACCAAGACTTTGGAACTCGGGCCGACTGACGGCAGGATAACCCAAGTGTAATGACTGCAGCAGTGTAACACGATGAACATCATGGCCATCAGTCCTAAACATGTTGCATCTACAACAACATCACATTATTCCCATGCATCCTTTACAACAATACTATGCTAGAATGCATTTAAGCAATCATTGGGCACACGGTAAAATACATCATTCGATACCCACTCTCTATTAACAACCAAGACCATACTCCATTTTCACATCCCCATGGTGTTACACCAAAAGCTACTCACCCAACTACATACAGTTAAAAATTTAAGGGGAGTTGTGGTCCAGTCTGTAAGTAGCAGGGATAACCCAAATAATTCACAGATAGGTCCCACTAGTTTAAAAATGACACTTCACGTATTAAGATCGCTGAAATACCAAATATAAAATCCATTTAAATCTATGGGTCAAAGGGACATATTGGTATACATTTTCTCAATAAAAGATAGCACAGCGCATGCAAAAGCCAGTTTTATTTCACAAATTACAAATTAGGGTACTTTTCCGTTATCGGAGCACCACATGATGGATGCGCTTACATCTTTAGCTATGAATGCGGCTATGAATGCAGCCACCACTTAAAGTGTTGCCGTGACTATATAAATTACCCCTTTTTCAATTTTTTTAAAAACAAACGGAATTTGAAAAGAAGTGATCTTTTCCATTATCGGGGCAACAATTTCTCTGACTCTCACACCTCATACTGACACTTACCTCGTCATATGCTATCATCTACCCCTGTTCGGGTTACTAAGCATTAACATAACTCCAGCAGCAGTACAGCACAATAATCTTGAACCGTGGTTACACAAGATTCAATGTACTACATAATTGTGGACAGTTTTCCTTGTTCTGGATTCCATCTTGTACAGGTGCTCTTTAAAATATGTTTGAATGATGATCAAGTGCATGTACAAGCTATTTTGCTCTGTCCAATTATCTGCTAAATGATGTACGTCTCAGTTTCTTACTTCTAGAGCTGAGACAGACTTGGATCCCCTTCAAAAAAGAAAATAAATACATAAATAGGAATAACGTTTTCAAACCAGAGATGTTGTATACATTGGTAATGCAACAAGTCAGTTACAGATTTGCTGTTCTGAACTGTTTGTAAGTTTCTTAGAGGCCATTGCTTGCTTGGGCTAAAGGGAAGTCTCTGTGTTCATCAGTGGCAGTGGTAAACACTGAACAGCCTGCCTGCCCCTGTGGGAGTGGTTACTTCCCAGAAACTGTAGTTTTATTGGCCATTTTGGGTCAATTCCAAACTCCTTGATCCCCCTCTCTTAAAACCTGACTGCCTCATGGTTTTGGCGTCTTTTCAGACTTGTTGGCTGTTGGTGAAGCACCCACCAAGAGGAGAAAACTCAGAAAAGAAAGGAGCCACTTTTGAGATTTTAAGTATTTTTCTTCAGATTACTTGTTAAGATTTCTGCATTGCTGCCTACTTTGTGGTGTTTTCCAGCTTGCTAAACTTGATATCTGTATTAGAAACTGTATTTAGAACACATCTAGAGCCTGTTTACTGCATTTCCTGTGTTGCACTTATTTTAAAATTGTTTTTTTCTTAAAACTTGCCTTTTACCTGTCTCTGTCCTAGCACTCAAGTGTGGGGTCATTTATTGCATTGTTCTAACTTGTTGCTACTTGTGTATCTCTGCTATCTTTAAACAAAAAAAAAAATCTTGCTTTTTTCCCACTTTCTGTAATTTAAAAAAAGTTCAGTTACAGATTTGCTGTTCTGAACTGTTTGCAAGTTTCTTGGAGGCCATTGCTTGCTTGGGCTAAAGGGAAGTCTCTGTGTTCATCAGTGGCAGTGGTAAACACTGAACAGCCTGCCTGCACCTGTGGGAGTGGTTACTGCCTAGAAAGTGTAGTTTTATTGACCATTTTGGGTCAATTCCAAACTCCTTGATCCCCCTCTCTTAAAACCCTCTTTTGCGCATAGCGCAGCACCGCTTAATCAGGTTTAAACTATTCCCGGCTCTACAAAGTGTGCTCTTCACTTTTTCCCTTAGAACTGTTCCAAATCTCAAAGTAAGCACTCTATTTTCCTTCTAAAACCCAGCAGTAGCTAGGATAAGTGTCTTATAAGTAAGCACTAATAAACTAAAGCACTACACCCTCTTATACTCCCTTTAAGTACTTGGCTCCCTATTGGTCCTTTTTGATCAAGTCAAAAAGTAATTCCTTATACTATTCTGGCATGTCCAAAAGTCAGTTTCAGGTTTACTCTCCAGTCCAGCTGGTGAATATGGGAATATTGAGGCAATGTTACAACTGCCTTATGTACACAGACCACCATCTCCTCTTCCCAACAAGCTCAAATATATGTGAGAGATTCAACTATATAGCCAAACTGGAGGCTGAGCTCTCTCAACATAGTACTGTCATGGTCAGTCTGGAGGAGAAGGTAATCACACACACCACAAATCCAGTCTCACATAGACCTATCGCAACAGCAAACCAAACACATACACACACAAAAACATACTCGGAGGCTCTAAATAAAAATCTGCCCAAGCAACAGAGACATCCAAAGCAGACATCCAAGCAACCGCTACCCCACAACAATACCCACGTATCACATAGTTCACAAAGTCAGTGTGCCACACAGTCACAGCCCTTAAGGCTAAACAACACACCTAATACACTTGTAATAGGTGACTATCGTCAGACACACTGACGTCCCTCTCACCAGGCTGAAGTAGAAGGTCACTGTAAGCTGCCTGTCTGGTGCCAGGATCCGCCACATAACACAAGCACTCAGGTCACTCCAAAGCAAGTACAAATATGACTCCATTGTCCATGCTGGTGTGAATGACCTGAGACGTACCTCCCTGGATTACATGAAAAGAGATATAGAGGAGCTCTCTGATCATGTGGCCCAGGCCGGTATGACCCTGACCTTGAGTAACATCTTACCCTCACCAAGAATGATACCACAGTATAAAGACAAAATTATCAATTTCAACAATTGGCTAAAGTATTGGTGTCACTCAAAGGGGATCCAGTGTCTGTTAGCCTGGGATGACATGCTTGACAAGCCATGTGGCTTCGCTAGGGACGGTTTGCACCTGTTACCCCTGGGTTTTCGAATACTGGCCAAGGCTCTTGCCACCCCCATAGTGCCTTTTTTAGGCAAGGCTCAAAAGACAAACCTACCTCCTTAGACAACACAAGGAAAAATAAACTAAGGGTAATGCTGCTCAACGCCAGAAGTCTAAACCTCAAGATGCATGCACTCGAGGCTCTCCTCAGTATGGAGAATATCGATATCTGTGCAGTAACAGAAATCTGGTTCAAGGCTCCCGAGAGCACCCCAGCACTACCAGGCTATACCTCATACCATGCTTTTAAGCCCCAAAACTCGGACCGAACCACAAGAGGAGGGGGGAGTATCCATATTCCTCAAAGATACCCATACCTCCAGGCTAGTGGCAATGCATGAAGCATCTGAGACCATCCATGTGCAACTAACAGTGGGCAAAACTGCCTTCCAGTTTGTAGCCTGCTACCCTCCCAAACTCAGGAACCCCACTCGGCTTTCCTGAAGACACTGGAGAATATGAAGGTCTCTCCACACACCATTATATTTGGTGACTAACTACCCAAACAGACTGGGAGCACTACTCAAGCCCAAACAACCTAGCCCAACGGTTCCTAGAATTTATAAACTCAAATGCTATGGAACAACTGGTCACCACTCCCACAAGAGGGGAAAACATATTGGACCTGATCACCACCAACATGGGGACTCTATGTTCCATACCAGAGTTACACCCCTCATTGGTAAGATCTGACCATAAATTAATCACTATGGACATCCATATCCCGTCCCCACCCCCATCAAAGGAAACCACGGTCAAAAACTTCTCAAAAGCAAACTTCCCACTTCTCAAAACCGAGGTGGAATCCCTCAAAGCCCCAGGGCCAGTGGAAAATACGGCCCAAACCGTAGAATCCTTTACAAACGCATTCTATGGATACTTACAGGAATGTATGGATCGTACTATCCCAAATAAAACCAAGACACACTCCAAGGGCAGGAGACCCGTCTGGTGGACCCCAGCCATAAATAAGCTGTACAACAGAAGGAGGAAGCTACTACATGATAGAGCAAAATCCCTGAAAGGGAAGGCAACTCTGATCAGTACTAGCAAGAAACTACGATCCCTCATAAAATCATCTAAGGCTAGCTTTGAAAGAAAAATTGCACAAGACGCTAAAGATAATCACAAGGCCTTCTTTAGTTATGTCCTGGGTGGAAACTGCCAGATATGCTCTGAGTTAGTGCAAAATGACAAAAAATACACTGAACCCACAGACATTGCTAACATCCTGGAAGACAGGTTCAGTGCAAACTTCTCCCCCCCTTCCCCCCCAAATGAGCAAATGACTATCCCAACAGAGTGTAGCCTCCCTGACATCACAGATGCACAGGTAAGAGCTGCCCTCTCCAAAGCAAAAAACACAGCATCAATGGGACCGTTCGGTGTCCCGAGCTGCGTTTTACATGAGCTCCAAGAAGAACTGAACCCTTACTTAAAATCACTATTCAGTCTCAGCCTTACAACAGGATATGTACCCAAAGAATGGTGTACAGCAACAGTGGTCCCACTCCATAAAGGTGGTGCCACAACAGACCCCAGAAACTATCACCCTATAAGCCTAACTAGCCTGGTCTGCAAAGCTATGGAACGTATCATCATGGAACTCATAAACAAAGACATTGGGAACCTCCAAACACTGGATCCTACCCAATTCGGCTTTGTTAAGGGCAGATCTTGCCTCTTGAACCTGGTCGATTTCATTGAAATAGTCACTAAGGCCATAGACGAAGGGAAGGTAGTCCACACAGCCTACCTTGACCTTGCAAAAGCCTTCGACACAATACCCCACTAGGGCATCATAAATAAGCTCACCAACTTAAATATCAACCTCTATGTCACAAGATGGGTTGCAAACTGGCTTAGGGATAGAACCCACATGGTCAGAATTGCAGGTGCCATGTCAGACTCTAAACCAGTTACAAGTGGCGTCCCACAAGGCTCAGTCCTGGGATCTCTCTTGTTCGGTATATATTTCTCTGAGGTACAGGCTAACACAGGAGGACTATGGCTGACAAAGTCTGCAGATGACTGCAAACTGGGGGCCATAATCGACTCGCCGGCTGACGCAAGCATCCTCCAAAAAGGTCTCACAGAGACGGATAACTGGTGCCAGAGCGATGGCCTAAAGCTAAATGCCAAAAAGTGCATAGTCATCCCCTTTGGGAAAAACAAAGTGCCCATAAATTACCACATAGGTGGTAATCCATTAAGTACGGAAGAAGTAATTAGGGATTTGGGGACCCAAGTAGATTGCCAATCTCTCCTTTGACAATCACATTGCCAAAGTGGTTAGAAAGACATTCTATATAGCCCACCTTATCACAAAGGGGTTCACATCTAGATTAAGAGAGGTTATTGTGCCCCTCTACTCATCAGGCCCATAACTGAATACAATGCCCCATTTGGGATGTACCTTACCAGACACCTGCTACAACTAGAAAGACCCCAAAAGTACCTCACCAAGAGGATCAAGGGACTCAAATAGATGCTCTACACAGTTAGGCTAAAGAAACTCCAGCTCTACTCAGTTGCTTACCGCCTACTCAGAGGCGACCTGTGCCTGACATATAAAGCAATGTCCAACCCTGAATTAATGGACATGCTCCACCTCAAGAAATCCAAATCCATCAGAGCTACACGCTCCAGTGACTTAAACCTCAGCACAGAAATAAATAGAACATGCTGGAGGGACAGATTCATATCCCAGAGGCTCCCCTCACTCTGAAACAAAATCCCAATCCATGTTAGACAGAGCCCCTCAATGACCCTCTTCAAGAAGAATCTTGACGTTTGGATGGGAGATAGTAAATTTACCCTGGGATCTCTTCTGTCACTGCTAGACAGAGGCATGGTAAACTAACCTTAAATGGGCTATCTTCTGTGACCTACTATACAGAGGCACAGTCAACTAATCTAAAAAGGGTGGCGAAAGCCAAACACACTCTGGCTAGGCTTGTAAATGCCCTAGGGCAGATGGCCTAGTATCAACCTATGATGGCTTTTAAAACACTATAACAGGACTTTAATTCACATGGAGTTTCTAAAGTTAAAGTGACTAAAGCTGGGACTGGGCACTGTTTATTGCCTGTAAAGAGTGGCCACTGTTTGTAAATCGCTACCCCATCTTGAAAAAAAATTAGGCGAAAGAGGTTAAACTTTTTGAGCTAGAAACAGGGTGCTTGAAAATTGGGGCTGGTTATAATAAGCCCATTTCAGGATTATAGCTGTTACTATCCAAAGAGTCATTGTATCCATGACAACACTGTCTCAATGAATGGAATGGAAAGCACTCATTAAAAGTGTTGCCCCGATAATGGGAAAGTACCCAAATTAGTAATATATAATACTGTGTAAATAGTACATACCATAAACCAGCTTTACAGAGGCAATCTTAACACTTCCCATGTCTATGATGCATATATCTGAAAGGGAGCACAGATGTCACCTATTTATCTACAACTATATCCCATCTAGCTCAATCAAAATTTATCAATATCAGTTCTTCCACTATGCACATTTCCGCATGTAAACAAATTACTTTCTAAATCATGTTCAGTTTTGAGATTTATCTTCAATGGTTCTTGTCAAATTAGTTGGTATCATAGTCCTACCAGATCCTTCCATACCAAAATCCACTCTTGAAATGCTCCTTTAATTCTTTCCATCTCAGACTGCAATTTCATAACCATCTGCTCCCCAGATATTTTTGAAAAATATACACAAGGCTCTGAAGATGGTGAGGTGTGGTTGCCAGAATGCAGAGTTCTAGCTGCTATTTGAGGATTATGTACCTTAGAGTGTAGACAACTGTGTACTGCAGATTTAATATTGCTCTTGACCATTTGGAGGATTCTTTGGTTCTAGTGGATGAATGCTGGATGTGATTTTGGCATCTAGAAAAGGTCCCTTCCCTCCATTTGAATAAGTGCTTTTCCCTCTACCTCATTATTAAGCCCTCTCCTATTACACTCAAACTTATTCATTCCCTCGGGCGGGAACTCCCTTCAAATCTCCTGGGGCAAGAGCCTCCCAGAGGGACAGTTATTCACGGCAGACATGTAGGTGGTTTGGTGCTTTCGTGTATTTTGGGTGACGGCCCTGACCCTCCCGCTGGACAGAGACGTGCACCAACATCATAGGGACCACATACATCTAACAGCTTACTTGTTCTCCCCGGGAGCAGACATCAAGGGCTACTATTAATGGCTTGGATGGACACTCCAATCTCATTCCCTGCACCAAACTCTACCTTCTAATTTTATTCTTGCCTTCTGACAAGGATCATGTCAAGCAGCAGCTGCAACACCAGCTGGGACCCAGCAATACCCAGCCTCCCAATCTGTACCAAGCATCCAAGCCACTAATCAAACTCTGATTGCCTTGCACTGGGTTTTTTAGTCCGGGCTCTATCCTTTGATGCCTCTGAAAGTGGAGAAGAGGCTGGAGCCAGTGGAATATTGGACTTTGGGACTATCGTGATGTAGACATTTAACTTTGTAGCAAGCGACTTTCAGACTATCAAATATGCAGCTGTGTGGCCAGTCTTTTACACTGTGTTCTTATGTTACAGTCCAGAAGGATTACATATTTTTCCTCTTGAGTCCCTCTGATTCAACTCATCTTTGCAGTGGTTTGTTTCTATAGAAGACTTTTCTGATCCTTAGTTTACCAATGGATTATTTTTATGCTAGCCTACTTAAGTGAAAGCATGACTCTTGAGACTTTAAAGTCATTTAATGTTGCACTTTGGACACAGCACAGCCTTAAGATATCTAGCCATACTAAGCTTCTGTTTGGAATTTTTAGATGCTTTGCAATTTCTTTAAAGTTTTCCACTCTGAGTAATGTTACCATTTGCAGCTTTCTAACAGCAAGCTCTGGTAATCCTCTAACACTAACAGTGCAAAATGGGATGCAACTATTCCTTATATAATGTAAAAATGCTACTATTGCTCTCCATGATTTGCTCCAATGTACAACTGCTTGTTATATAGTTTTGCAAGTTTGTGGTTTAATTGTGCCATAGACAACTGTTCCCTGTAAATTTTAATGCACATCGGTTGTATTTGTGTTTAGATTACTGTATACCATTTTTTCAAGTTTTCTGTTGTGTGAAGCGTTTTGTTAATTAAGCACGATAAAATGTGAACTGGAAGCCCACTTAGAAGAAAATATTTCAATATTGCTGGGGGGGGGGGGGGGGGGATTGGCTTACACTTTATACTCCTTTGAAAACTCACTATAACTTCAGAAAACCAAGACCTCTTCATTAAAGCAGGCTATTTAAAATAGATGCTTAACAGGACTGCCCTCTATAACATATTTACCTGGCCACTACACTTGTGAAAACACATGTTCTTTCTCAAACTCACTCAAACTGCACCACTACTAATCATGGCTTTCCCAATACTCTGTACCAGTCAACAGTAAACAATGTGCCTTGTACATAACCAATTTTAAAAAACACGTCCATCTGCCATTCTTTCACAAGGTCCATACTAACCCAACTTCCTCTTTCAGGTGCTCCAAGCTACTTCATCTTGCTTTATCTATCAACTGACTATATACTTCAGTTAATTTCTACCTTTATAGCAATGGTTGCATAAGAAAAATATCAGACTGCTCTTATCACTTCTCTCTCTCTCCACCTTCCAATTGCAATGGACAGTCACCAACTTATTAGGAAATGGTTTGCGGAAAACCATTTCTGCAGATATACTGACATCCTTAAGTTAATGTTTAGTAACATGTTTCCTCTCACTGGCCACCTGCTTGGTTGATCCCTGTTCCACACTGTTGGCCAGTTTTCCACCTACCACCACAGGTGACCAATTTTCCATCACTTCAAAAAAAACGGTTGCATTCTACTTCACTACACAATCTTTAAAAACTATTACAATTCTCTTGAATTAAATTGTTAAAAATCAACTTACAAGATAGGAGTAACTAAGACAATCAACTTACTGAAACACTATGGGATATCTTTTACTTGGGTATAATCTCAATTGAATTAACTTGGGAAACCGCTGCAAATTCTAAAGTAAAATAAACCAAAACAGCTCACATGACAGCAAAAGCACATGTAAGCGCACAAGTATGTAGAGTGTACAAAATCTGCATGTAGCACTGTACGTCAAATGATTCGTAAGACAAATGAAGTGAAGCACAATAATGGACGGGATGCAGGATACCCTTCATAATTTTTTCCCCCTACGAAAGCTTGTAGCATGACAAAGCATATTTCAGAAATAAATTTTCAGTGCAAACATCTATATGGCATTAGAGTACTGGTTTCTTCTTTGGCAACATTCAAAAACAGACTGAACTAATGTTTCTCTCAAATAGTGAGCTCCTCCTAAAATGACTGCGTCATCTGATTAGGGCATTACTACTATAAAACACATGACTGAAGTCCAGTCAGGTTCCTTAACTACACAGAGTACTTTCATAGCTCCTTGCACCAGAATTATTAAATATTACACCGCTTACACTAGGTATGGCTATCTGCATCTTTTTATAGTCCCCCAAACATCAGCAGTATTCCGCTACGTAGAAGCCACAGAACCTGCTGTAGGGACAGTCACAAGTTGAGGGAAAACATAAATTGGCCACTCTTACAAGAATATAGGATTTGCCAGCATAATTTCTCTAAATGCTTAGGTTTTTAACATACCTTGATAGGAATTAACCTCTTTTCCCAAGTCTGGCCATAAATAAAGTTCATGAAATCAGTACTTTGTTAGCAGAGTGCTTTACGCAGCACCTACAATGTGTCAGAATTGCCTCCTCCTGCAGTTCATATGAGGTTACATGTACACTGGTAGCATAAGTATAACTGTAACAAATTAATAGTCCTGTAGCTCATCCTACTGCTACACCTAAAATCATATGAATATCTTTCTTCCACATAACTCATTTCTGCTTGCAAATCCTAGTATTTTAAGATTCAGTTGCTCTCAGCATGTCATAAAAAAAAAAATTGCTGGGTATAGCAATTTCAATAATCAATGCTACCTTTTGCCTTTTTTCTATGACTACAGGCAATAAAAAATGTTACACAATTGAAACTAAAAATGGAAGGTGGGTCTCCGTTGCCTAAGTATTCGTTACATTCTAACATGCAACTAATATTTGAAGCTTGACTGAAACTTCACTTTTGCATGTCCTAAAACCAGATGGGGTTACTTGAGACTCATGAGACTCTAACTCTCAAAGTCAAACAAAGGTAGAAGAACTTTCGATATGCACGTCTGAGCACTGCAAGTGAATGAAGAACTGCTGCATGTACATCTCTTCAATCACTTGCACACTTTCCATCAAGAATAGTTTTAAAAGAAAACTCAGAAAATGTATGCTGTAAGCCACTACAAACAATTTACACTTACGGCTAAGCCAATGTGGTTTTCAGTAACTTGTATCAACATTTATCAGATCAAAAAGTATAGTTGTGTAAAATCTTACCATAACCTTACATATCCTTCTCTTCTATATGCTGCAGTATCCTTTACATGAGGGAGTCTGCCTCAGGTTGACTCGTACGTACGATCGTTTTACCAAAGATAAATGCTACTGTGAAGGTACTTGCGACAGCCCGCACCACCCAGTGTACGTCAGCCATAAACAGACATCGGACATAAAGCAGACGTCTGCACGCACCTACTTCAGAAAGTAGTTGTGTACACTTACCATAAATGTAGATGTTCGAGTGTATTCACTGTTGCAGTCATCACATTTGGGTTATCTGCTTGCAGTAGTCCTCAGTCGGCCTGATTATCAAAGTCTTGGGTCCTGCGTCGGATGCTGTCTCATCTTCCATGACGTCAGGTCGTCAGGGGTATAAAGCATGCAGCAGAAGCCATTAGATCAGTTTGTTTTTGCCCCAGATGTCAGGTGCCCCCATAATGGGAAGCAATTATATACAAGGTTACACCTTCAACAAAAAAGCAAATACAACAAAAAGCTTTAAGCATAGCAAACAAGAATAGAAGTATAGTCAATAGACGTCAGGGGGCTGGAGGTAGGGTAACCAGGACTGCAACAGTGAGTACACGAACATCTACATTTATGGTAAGTGTACATAACTGTACTATGTTCTTTGTGTTTCACTGCAGCAGTCATCACATTTGGGTAGATTCCCAAAGCTAGCTAAGGATGGGAGGAGGTAATCAGATAGCATTAGGACCAGCTATAAGGCCCTGCAAGACTGTAGTGGCAAAGCCAGCTCTGGATTTAGAAAAAAATTGGCAAGTGGTAATGCTAGGTGAAGGTATGTACAGAACTCCAGGTAGCAGCTTCTAGGATGTCCCTGGTAGGGACACCTCTGAGAAAGGCTGTAGAGGTAGATGCAGCCCTGGTTGAATGTGGTCTTATCCCCTGTGGGGTAGGTTTTCCATAGTGCTTATAGCAGAAATGAATGCAGTGGCCTAACCAATTAGAAATGGTTTGCTTTGAAATGGCCTTCCCTTCTGCCCCTGCAGCAAATGCAACCAGCAGCTGCTCAGATTTCCTGAGAGGTTTAGTCCTGTCCAAGTAAGATCCAAGTTGTCTGTGCACGTCCAAGGAGTGCAGTATTCGTTCCCCTTTGTTCTGTGGATGAGAAAAGAAGGTTGGCAAATGAATGGACTGATTAAGGGCCACACTGGATACCACCTTGGGCATGAAGGAGGGAATGGTCCTGAGGGACACCCAGTCCGCATGAAAGATGATGAAAGGCTCCACTGCCATGAGAGCCTGCAATTCAGACACCCTTCTTGCTGAAGTGATGGCTAGAAGGAAGGCTGTTTTCCAAGAAAGGAATTTTAACTCTGCATTTGCAGCTGGCTCAAAGGGAGGTAAAGTGAGCTTTTCCAGTACAAAGTTAAGGTCCCAGGCTGGAGTAGGGGCTCTCCTGAGTGGCCTTAAGGTTTTGGCCCCTATGAGGAACTGCTTCAGCAGTGGATGAGTGAAGAGGGGTGGTTCTGTATTGTAATGAGGTGAAATGGCTGAGGCATGAATTTTGATGGAGGAAAAGGAAAGGCCCTTGTGAAGCATCTCAGTTAAGTACTGATGAATCTGAGGTAAATTGGGCACTGCTGTGCCCATCCCCTGAGTTTGGCTCCAGAAACAGAATATTTTCCATTTTTCAGCATAAGATTTTCTAGTATTAGGCCTCTTTGCCTCCAGAATGACATCCATCACTTGCTTACTGAGGGATGGTAACAGAGAGATCAGGTAATTAGCCAGGCTGCCAGGTTAGAGTTTGAAGCACTGGGTGCAGAATCTGGCCCTCCTGCTGGGACAGCAGGACAGGAGTCTGAGGCAGGTGGCATGGTACCAGCAGTGATACAGCGCAAGAGGGGGTACCACCAGTGTTGGTGTGGCCAGTCTGGTGCAATCAGTATTGTCCTTGGTTTGCCCCGTTTCATCTTTAGTAGTACCTTGGAGAGGAGAGGCAGAGGGGGAATGGCATAAACTGATAGGTTTTTCCAGGTGAAGGACAGGGCATCCACTTTCCAAGCTTGTTTGTAGGAAGTCCTTGTGCAGAATTTGTCCAATTGGTAGTTCTGGGGGGAGGCAAACAGGTCTATCTCTGGGCTCCCCCATTTGTTTTTCAACATGTTGAATATCTTTGGTTCCAGCTTCAACTTGTGTGGGTCCATGAGATTTCTGCTTAGGTCGTCTGCCAGTGTACTTAGCTTTCCTGGCAGGAATTCAGCCTGTAGGTGCACTTGGTAGCTCATGGCTGTGTTCCACAGAGCCATGGCTAGTCTGCAGAGAGGATACAAGTGGGTTCCTACCTGCTTGTTTATGTACCACATAACAGTGGTGGTGTCCGTCTTTACCAATAATTGTCCTGGAAGAAAGTGGTCCTTGAAAGCTGTCAGAGCATTCTGTACAGCTAACATTACTTTTTTATTGATATGCAGGTACATTTGACTTGGGTTCCATTTGCCCTGAATGCACTTCCCTGCAAAGTGAGCCCCCATGCATAGTCTGATGCATCTGTTGTTAGGGTTTGGGTGGCAGGGAGTAGAGTGAATGGCAGTCCCTTGTTTTGGTGGCAGGCCTCTGCCCACCAAAGGAACTCTATCTGTAGACAAGGTATGATAGGAATCATTGATTCTAGATCCTGAAAATGTTGACACCATAGGCTTTTTAAGATAACATTGTAGTTTCCTCATACGCAGTCTTGCATATGGAATTAGTAGAATGCAGGAGGCGATGAACCCCAGGGCTTGCAGTATTTTCCTTGCAGATAGCTGGGTCTTTGTGGCCAGTAATTTGAAGTAGGCTGTCAAATTAACTTGTTTGTCTGGCGTAAGGTAGGCGATCTGGGAAGTTGTATTCAAGCTTGCTCCAAGGAATACAATTTGTTGACCGGGTACAAGACATGATTTCTTTTCGTTTACGGTGTACCCCAGAGAAGTTCATTTCCTTACAAATGTCAGATGATTTAATAGCATGTCCTGGCTTTCTGCCTGAATTAGACAATTGTCCAGGTATGGGTATATTTGAATATTTCTTTGCCTGCAAAATGCAATGACTGGAGCTAGGCACTTTGTGAATACCCTGGGTGAAGTAGACAAGCCAAAGGGCAGTGCAAAGAACTGATAGTGCATGTAGCCCGCTTTGAAGCATAGGTATCTTCTGCATAATTCTCTTATTGGGATATGCAGGTAGGCTTTCTTTAAATCCAGTGTTGCCAACCAGGCATCTTTGCCTAGCATAGGAAGCAGCTGATGAGTTAGCATCTTGAATTTTGGGATCACCAAAAATGTGTTTAGGATAGACAGATCCAGGATAGGATGACAGGAATGGTCTTTCCTGGGTACCAGGAATAGTCTTTCCTGGGTACCAGAAATATTCTTGAGTAGAATCCTTGTCCCCATTCTTCTTCTGGGACAGGTTGAATAGCCCTGATGCTTAAAAGAGAGAGAACTTGCTTTTGAGCCTCTGCCCACTGAATTGGGGGTAGATCTGGCCAACCGTTTGGGGTTGGTAAGGAATGGAAGTGGAATCTGTATCCTTGGGAAACTATTTTTAAAACCCATTTGCCCTGGGTAATGAGTTACCATTTTTTTGCCTACAGGGCAATCTTTCCCCCTAAAGGAACAGTCAGTTGTGCAGGGCTTGGAAGGTTTAAAGTTAAGTCAGAGACAGTTTACCATGGGGGGGAGTATTACTACTCCCTGCTTTGGAAGTGGAAGCCCCCCCCCCCCACTGCTTAGTCCTGCAAGTACCTTGGGACTGAAGCCTGGGTGTTCTGCTGGTAGCCTGGGTGTTCTGCTGGTTTTGGGTTTGAACTGAAGGCCTGGAAGAGGCAGGAAAAGGCTAATTCTTAGAGGGCCAATGCCTACTAAATCTGGGAGGCTGTACTTGCAGGAAATCTTTAACAATTTGCACAGATTTAGCTTTTTCCTCCATCTTTTTAAGTACTTCTTTGTCTTTGTTGCCAAGCAGGCGGTCTTGGTTTAAGGGAGCATCCAGCAATTTAGCTTTAACATGATCTGGCAAAGATTGCTCCTTAAGCCAAGCATACCTTTTAAGTACAGACCCAGTGACAGCAGCCCTGCAAGATGCCTCTAATGAATCAAAACCACATTGCAAAGTATGTTTTCCAACTTGTTCAGCAGAATGCATTAAATCCTGTAAATCTTTATTTTCAGCACAGTCATCATTTTCTGTTTAAGCAGTCCAATAATATGCTGCTGACACTAACATATGAAATTGGCAGTTTAAGGCCCTAATGGCCAAGGTTACAAAAGTGTATACCTTCTTTTGGCAGAGGTAGCCTTAATGCCCTTGGGTCAGTGTGAAACAGTCTCAGGATGCACAGTAGGATTTTTAAAGAGGAACATGTGAGAGTCAGGAACCCTGTAATACCTGTCAGGTTTTCTGGGAGCAGGAGGTAGAGAGTCAGGGGCCAGGCTAGATTCCAAGAAGGCATCATCAACAATGTCCAGTACAGGAGGGATGGTCAAAGGCTTGTGTTGGGGCAGGAGTAAGAAATCCCTAAGCCTCTTTTTGTAGTCAGAGTAATCCTGGCTCTCCTAGCGAAAATACTCCCTAAGAGTATGCAAGGTTTTACCAAAAGAGAAATCCTCTGGAGGGGAAGCAGAAGGAATGGAGTCCTCTGCATCAGAATCCTTATAGGTAGATAAGGGTAAACCCTGGTCAGAGAAAACAGAAATTTCAGAGTCTTGATCAGAAGAGTCAGGAGGAGAATCAGTCCTAGGTCCCTTAGAGGGGGAAGGGTGGCTTCCCCTGATTAGAGTAATAAGGTCTTCAGCCATTCTTATCATTTGTTTTTTTAGGCATAGGGGCCTGACCATGTCGTCTGGGCATCAGTTTTCTAGGCATGGATCGAGTTTTAGGCCTTGAAGAAGAAGATGGCGTTGGTTTAATATGCAAGTGAGTAGGCCTGAATACACCCTCAGAAACCAGTGCCTGCACAGGGTCTCTGGACCCATCCAAGGTAGAGACATCCACAGGTTCCACAGTCGAAGAAGCATCTCGTGGCATACCAGACTCCAAATGGGTCTCAGTAGAGGCCTGCGAATCTGAAGTAGCAGGTATCAGGGGCTATGAAAGCGCCTCTGAGTACCGGCGAACTGGCGACTAGCTTAGGAGAAGTGTCGTCGGCAGCTCTGGCCCTATGTGGTCTGTCTCTGTCTTTAGCTTTGCGTTTTTTCGTAATGTCGGTAGTCAGGTGGCCTACCGAAGCCATTTCTGGATAATTGAACAGAGTACCAAAGTATTTAGAAGTGTAAATAAACTGACTACAAATAGTTTGAGGTTTGAATAAGGCACAAAACCAACAGTGAGGTACGTCGTGGTCTGGGCCTAAGCAAGGTATGCAGTACGAATGAAAATCTTTATGAGGTATTTGCTTTCCACAAGAAATACAATTGTTAACTTTTACTGACATCGGTTTAGAGAAAGAAAAAGGTTCCCCAACAGGGTACTTAGCTTAGTTGAAGACTTCGGTTCTGAAACTCGAAAATGAAAATTTCAGGAGTCGGCCGACCGGCACTTGCGAACTGCTTCTGCTTCGGGTACCGCACAGCAAGAAAGACTGATGTAATGACGTAGGCTGCATGCTTTATACCCCTGACGTCATGGAAGATGAGATAGCATCCGACGCAGGACCCAAGACTTGGATAATCAGGCCGACTGAGGGCTACTGCAAGCAGATAACCCAAATGTGATGACTGTAACAGGGAAACACGAAGAACATCTGAATGCCGCTGGGCACCAGCGTGTAGGGTGAGTACCAAGGAGTCAGGCAAGCATCAGGGGGAAGGCAGGGTGGGAGACTATACTGCAGCATATAGAAGAGAAGGATATCTAAGGTTATGGTAAGATTTTACACAGCTACACTATGTCCTATTCATATGCTGCAGTATCCATTACATGAGGGAGAGTGCTAAAGCTCATGTTACAGTAGGAATGGGAGGAGGAACAGAGGTGTTTTCCACAAAGCCATGCAAAATAGCCCTGGCAAAACTAGCTCTGGACCCGGAAATGACATCCAACTTGCAGTATTTGGTGAAAGTGTCGACAGATGACCATGTAGCTGCCTCTAAAATGGCAGCTGTATCCAAGCCCTTAATGAAAGTCCCAGAAGAGGACACAGCCCTAGTGAAGTGTGCCTTCATTGGGAAAGGAAGTTTCTTACCACTGGCTGTGCAGCAGAAGGTAATAGATCTATGGATCCAGGAAGAAAGTTTGCTTGGAAACAGGGTGTCCCAGGGCTCTTGGGTGATAGAAGATAAAGACCCTATCTGATTTTCAAATGGATTTGGTCTTAGCCATGTAGAAACTGAGTTGTCTATGCACATTCAAGGAGTGGAGGATCCTTTCGCTAGAGGACTGTGGCGAAGGAAGAAAGTAGGCAGAGTGATGGTGTGACTGCGGGAGAGTTCATTAATTACCCTGGGCATGAAGGATGAGGTGGTACGCAGTTTGCTTGCAGTTCAGAGACCCTTCTTGCTGAAGTAATAGCCATCAAAAGAGAACAGTTTTCTGCATGCAGTGTTGTAGAGTGGAGTCCTTAGCTGGTTCGAAGGGATGTAGGATAAGTTTTTCCAACACGAAGTTAAAGGTCCCAAGGAGGGATAGGTTTCTTTGGGGGTCTAATGTACAGGACTCCTTTGAGAAAAACTTGACTTCTAACCTGGAAGCCAAGGGAGGAGTCAAAGGTAAACATGCTGAGATGGCAGAAAAATGTGCCTTGATGGAAGAATACGACAAGCCAGTGTTAATTCATACAGGTAAGATAGAACCACTGGAGGTTCTACAGACAGTGGTTGTAAGTCATGTTTGAGACACCAAGTTGAAAATCTTTTCCATTTGGATAGGGAGGATTTCCTGGTAGTGGGATTTCTAGCCTCCGGCAGAACCTGAAGCACGTCTTCAGTATAAAGGTATCTAAAATGAATTAATGCCCTATCAACCACAGTGTCAGGTTCAGGGTGTACATCTCAGGATGTATGAGAGTTCCCTTTTCCTGTGGGAGTAGATCCATCCTGAGGGGTAACTTGCGGTGATTGCCCTTGGCTAGATGATGTAGAAGGGGGAACCAGTGCTGTCCTGGCCAAAAGGGGGTCACCAACAAGAGTTTTGGTTGTTCTTTGAATTTTCAGTAGAACCTTCTGTAGAAGAGGGAAGGGGGGTGCATATGCGAACATCCCCTTCCATGGAAAGGAAAGAGCATCCATTTTCCACACCCCAGGAGTGTATATCCTGATGCAATAAATTGGGAGTGGTCTGTTCATGGGGGAGGCAAACAAGTCTACTGGTACTCCCATCAATGGACCAGGGTCCAGGAACACATCCCTAGTTTAACATCCATTCGTGGGATTGAGTCATGGACCTCCTTAGAGAATCCGCCATCACATTCTGGGCTGAGGGAATGTAGATGGTTAGGAGATGCACCTGACTCTGTTGAGCAATCTCCCACACATACAAAGCCAGTCTGCATAGGATGTAGGACTTTGCCCCCTCCCCCCACGTTGATGTACCAAATCACCATGGTGTTGTCTGTGTACCATCTCACCACTCCTGGGAGGAGGGGAGCCTTGAAGATTTGTATGGCAAAGATCAAGGCTCTCATTTCCTAGATGCTATGTTCTCTCTGCTGGTAGGGGGTCCTTGCATCTCTCTCCAGTCTGCAAGGGTTGCCCCCAAACCAAGTCTGATGCATCCCTGTACAGATCCTGGTTGGTATAAGGAGACTGCAAAGACCGGCCTGGATTTTTTGAAATCTGAGCAATCCACCACTCTAGCTCCTTGGATAGGCAAGGTAAGAATGGGACCATAAACTCCAGAGGGTGTAGGTGGTGTTTTTAGACCATCCTTGAGTATCATTGAAATTCTCATGTGTAGTCTTACCATGGGAATGGTGGAAGCCATGAACCCCAAGAGTCTTAGGAACTCTCTGGGTGACAGAGCTTGGAGAGGTAGTTGTTCCTGGAAATATGTAGTGAGGTTCAGAATTTTGTCTGAAGGTAGGTAAGGCCATCATTTGCACAGAGGGAATCCTGCATCCTAGAAATACATGGTCCTGGGAGGGGGTCAGAGGATTTTTGAAGATTTATGGTGAACCCTACCTTTTTCAACAGGGGACATGGCATAGTCCAGGTGCTCTTGTACCAACTGTGGGGACAATACCTGGATGAAGATATCGCACAGGTAAGGGAATAGTTGGATCGCCTGCATTCTGGCGGAGGCAATAACTGGGGCTAGATACTTTGTGAACACTCTTGGGGCCGTGGAGAGACCAAATGGCAAAGCACAGAACTGAAAATACAAGGATCCCACTGAGAAATGAAGGAACTTCCTGAAAAGTGGGTGGATATGGATGTGCAGGTAGGCATCCTTTATCTCTAAGGATACCATGTAGGCTTGAGGGAGGATCGGGGGAGTAGAGTAGGAGCAGTCAGCATCCAAAGGAAGGGAACCCTGAGAAAGGTGTTGAGATGGGATAGATCCAAAATAGGTCTCCATGGACCTTTCTTCCCTGGGGACCAGGAACATTCTGGAATAAAATCCTTTCCCTCTTAGATCTAGAGGTACTTCTTGGATAGTGCCTTGAGAAAGAAGGGAGTGCAGGACAAAGGAAAAAAAAGCCATTTGGTCTAGAGGGAGTTGAGTAATTCCTCTGAAGGATGGTCTGGAGTCCCAGACCATGAAATAACCTTGTATTATGACAGAAAGGACCCAAGAGTCCTGGGTAATCTGTTTCCAAGCAGGAAGAGACAGAGACACAGGGAGAAGGGAGTAGCTGGGCTCAGGGTCTGGTGTAGGAAAACCACCTGGAAGGAGTCTGCTTTCTGGAGTCTTTTTTCCTTTGGAAGACAGGCTTTTGGAAGGCCTTCTCAGAAAGGTAGTTTTCCCAGGGTAGTTCCTCTGGAAGTGGGGAACAGGGGGCACAAATGTGTCCGAGGTCCTGAAGCTCTTTGTCTTTCTCCTGAAGGGCCTTAAAAAGCTCTGCAGCCGCAGAGCCAAACAAGGCCTTGTTGTCTAGGGGTGCGTTCATAAGTTTTGCTTTGAAATCATCTGGCAAAGGGTGTAGCCTGAGCCAGGAATATCTCCTAAGTACTGACCTGCTCTTGCTGAGACCTCCACTGCATCATAACTACACTTTACAGTGTGCCTGGTAACTTGACTGCAGGAATTCAAAAGGCTAGTAATTTTGGCCTTATCAGGGGAATCAAGTAATTCACCAAATTGTTTAATGGCATTAGTCAACAGGGCTACAGAGTATTTGGCCCTATGAGTCTGATAGTTTATGGCTCTCACAGCTAAGTTGGCAGAGATATAAATGTTTTTACCCAACCACTCCATAATCCTGCTTTCCTTATCCGAAGGGAAGGAAGTAGAGGGGAGTAGCTTAGAGGTTTTATCTGCAGCAACAGATATTGTAGAAGGGTCTGCAGAAGGAGCCTTGTAAAGGAATTTTGCATCATCAGGTACTTTAATCTGTCAGGGCATTTAGGTACTGGGGGTTGGGAGTCTGGTGAATTTGATGCAGCCAGGGAAAGCATCCAAAAAGGCCAAAAGGACAGGGGGATCTGCAGACTGATTACGGGACTCCATTTGTAAGAGGTTATAGTACTGTTTTTGAGTCTCAGAAACCTGACTGTAGCCTCATTTAAAAAAGTCCTTCATTTGAACAATGGTATCTCCAAAGGTGATGTCTTTCCCCAAGGGAATCAGCTCCACAGGACTCCTCCTCTGGGGATGCATACCCCAATGGAGAAGCAAGCTGGGAGGTGTAGGTAAGGGACTCGTCCCCCTGAAGAGTCTTCATCCTCAGAAGAAATATCTGCTAAAAGCCTACGCCTAGGAGTGGAGACTGGGGAGCCTGGGCAGGAGCAGATGTCTGGCGTAAGGCCATGAAAACATTAAAGAGGCCTTGGGTAAAGGCCTGCCAGTCAGGGATCTGATCAGATGGCATGGTTTGCTGAGTAGGCATGATATGCCTGGTCTTTTTTCTTTTTAGGAGCCTCCGGCATAGGGGTATCTAAGATACGTTGGAGAGTCAGAGGACCAGTTGTCAGGCAACATTCCACAATGTCCAAAAGGATGTCTTCTCAGACTATGCTTTGGAATACTCTACACCAGCCTCTGGAGATGAGCTGTGGTTCCTCCCTGGCAGTCGGGTCGGATGTCTGTCTCGACCTCTGGGACGTGCCGGCAGTCTCCTTAATGGCTTCCCCTGGGTACCCGTCAGCAGAGTGTCTGTTGGTTCTAATTTGGCCTCTGGGCCTTCATCAGCCTTGAGAGGGGCGGTCGGAACGGAGTGTGCAGTCGTAAGTTCAGGCCGAGGTTTCTTGGCCTTTTTGGTCGGTGGCTCCTCTGAAGGGCCAGAAGTAATATCCACGTCTCTAGCCAGGCGTTTTAAACGCTGATTCTCTAAATACAGTTTAAGAGCAGCAAGTCGGCTCCTAAGGGTCTGTGGTACAAAGGCCTTTAAGATGTCACAAGATATGCGGTCATGGTCTGGGCCTAGACAGAACAAACAGAGCTTATGCGAATCTTTATGCGGAATCTGTTTTCCACACAGACACTTGCCCTTTCTACCAGACATTAACCCACAACAACAGAGCAGCAAAAAAAAGTTAACAAAAAACCTTTACGGGGTACTTATCTGAGTACGGACAAAGCATGAGTTCACTTTCCAAAGCAAGCAACAACTGGAGCTGGCAGTCAAACAGGCGGCAGAAAAGTTCTGAGGTAGGTGCGTGCTGACATCCACTTTATACCAGACATCTGTTTATGGCCGATGTACGTTGAGTGATGCTGGAAGTTGCATGTATTTTTGCAGTAGCATTTATCTTTGGTAAAATGGCCAGACGTACGAGTCATCTGGAGGTGGACTCCCACATGTAATGGATACTGCAGCATATGAATAGGTCATCTATACTTAATCCAGTTACTTTTTGTCTGTTTAACAATGAAGCTCCATTAAGGCACTCATTCTAATTTCAGGGCTGACCCAAAAAAAGAAAACAAATGCAATAAACCAAACTACATCAACCACACACGCACATACACAAATAGAAGCAAGCAAGATGGTTAGCAATAGAAAGTGGCAGACAAAATGATACTGTGTCAATACAACAACGTTTTCCACGTTCTCATTCTTTACACTAACTTCCTTAATCTGTTTTCAACCAATATTTGCAATTCCCCTATTGCCCTGTTTTGGCCAGTTTAACACACTCAACATTTCCTCTCGTATGACTCTGCAGACGGAAACCTTTACCTTCTACCACCAATATAACCACTTTTTTTTTTATATACAAGTTTCGCATTTATCTCACACATTTTTTCTGATACTTATGCCTCAGATGCATTTATCCTATATATTTTCTATTTGTTTATATTCTTCCGTTACCATTGTACATTTTATTATTATTGATTTTGATCCACTGTTGTAATTTTTGATTCTGTGGAGCTTTTCTCCCAGATCCTCCAATGAAATGGGTTCTTGCCCAGTCTTTCCTGGTAAACGAATGTCAATAAATAAGAGATTAAGTTAAAAAAGTCAAGGGGATGTTAAAGATCAAGTTAAAACTACAAATGTTCGTGTAACTCAGATTCAAAAGTAAAATCAATGCAACATGTCAAAGCTCCTAACCAAACAGTAAAACTCAAACTATTGTATCCCATGCAGGATTACTTTCAGATGCACCAAAAACTTTGCTGTTGCCTGTCAATTCACCTGCCAAAGGAAAACAGAAACCTAGGATGCCTCTTGAATTGCTTTCCACAAATCACTGCACACTTCAGAGCATCACTACTTAAAGCAACCCAAGACAATGGTAATGGGAGCAGACACTGTTGAAATTAACAGATATGCTTACGGTTGTAATGTACATTCAAAAAAATATGGAAACTTCAAAACTGTTACCTACCTGCATTTTCACTTCTAATTCTCTTATCTGGTCTTCTTTAACTTTCATGTCTATGGTTAGCTTTTTGCACTCTGTTTCCAATTCCCTTATTCGACCTCTTAAAGTTTCTGTGCATTCTCCTCTGCAAAAAATAAGTTTTAAAATACAGGTGATACCACACATGGCTGCATGTTTAAGTGTACATGTATAAATTCAGAAAGATTTCCCATATTATGCCAGTTACCAGAGTCGGTCACAAAATTTGCAACAACTATTACAACAATGCTTTTATCAGCAATTAAATACTCCAAATGATAACCCACTTATTTATAAGCATCTGGAAAACAAATTCTCAGGTCAGACATTTTCCTATGACAATTTTTAAAAATAACGTTCTAGCTGGTGATGTACCTAGTGGACAGGTCTACCAAAAACAGGGTAGATGGGATATCAGAATTAAAACAAGATGCCTCAAACTCAAACAAATGTTCCAAGTACAATCATTCACCAGAGTTCCAAAACGGAGTTGTTGGTTACACCATATTGTGCTGCAACCTTGGATGGCATACACTAATACATACTGTTTATTTTGCTGACCAGGGTTGCCCCAGTAGAAAATGACAAAGAAGGCAATAGTTAGGCAAGTAAAATGAACTTGATACAAAATGCATGAACTACTGCAAGTTTACAGATTCTACTTACTAGAAAAGCATACAAAATGCAGGAATTGCAAAGTAACCGATAATTAAAAAAAAGTTCTTATGATACGTGTATAATTTTCAAAGCAGATGTTAAGAACCATGCCAAAAGTCAGACAATGCTTACAAGCAATACAAAAAGCTATGAAACTCATCAGGAAGACAAATGCGAAAATGAATGAACTACATAAATTCTATGTAACTAGAAGCATTTTTACTAAAACATGACAAAAGGTGAACTGACAACTGCCTGTGTGGAAACATCCTGCAACGGGCAGGCATTCCAAGATTGGCTTTCTCCTTATGCCTGTTGCTTGTCGTGATAGGCTACAGTCCCGAGTACGATTAAAGCATGTACCAGTATTCTGCAAGAACTCCAGATGTCTTAAAATAATGAACCAAGTATCTCACACAAATCGGGTATGCTGAATTTGCATAGCTAATGAATAATCATAACAGCTAAAAGTGACTTACAGAAATGAAAAACTCCAATTCATAATATATTTAGGCAAAACATACTCAGGAAAATGTTTAAATATAAGGGAGCCACAGTGTTAAAAACGGAAGCATGCAATTTTCAGCTATGATCAAGTTAGTCAGATTAAGACCCTAGTACAGTGCACAATTCAAAAAAGTGTGACATGATGCAATTTTAAACTTGTGTTAACCAGGTAAGCCCACTGGACTCATGTCCCTTTTCAGGGGTGACCTGGGTGCACCGTGTGGTCAACTGACTTGCTCAGAGTCACACAGCATAAGCAAATGGAGGTGAAAGCAATTAAACCCTGTACCCCTGACTACAGGGATCAGCACATTAACGGGGTAAAACTTTAATCTTCTATGTAACTACCAAACATGTTGTAACGTGGCTTTACAAGTATGTACCATTTCAAAGTGCACTAAGATACAAGGTGAAGCAGACTGCATTAAGTAACTAGGGAATTTTATCTCAAAAATAAACCAACCCCATCTTTTGAGTTAATCCAATTATAAAATGGGCCCACACTGCAAAAGTGAGCAAGCATGAAGAGCGGTGATTATCAAGCAATATCACAGTTAAGAACCAATTGCCTTTTGATATTTTTTGTTGCCCAGTCAGACTTTTTAGGCTGTTCAACACATCATTGTATTTATTTGCATAAGTACAGTTCAAATATAGTATCAAATAAGTTGTTTCTAATGTTGTCATTCCTTTGGTAACAAAGTAGGCACAGATGCCTTTTTACAGTGGCAGCCTGGGGCCATGCTTAGAAGTTGCACAGTATGCAACTGAAAGGAACATTTATGTTAGGTACTTGCCAAAAAGATGTGTAGCAGGTCCCTTGCTGCAGTATACATTCAGACTGGTGACAAAGATGTAAAAGCTTTGAGAAAACCACTCAAATTTTGGTCACCTATACAAGCAATGTATTGCGTATCTAAAAGATGTAAAAAAATTCCTGTCAAATTTTATTTCACTGAAGACCATTCTAAGTACCAACCAGTCTCAGAAAAAGTGTGCACGCAAATACGTAGCATAACAGATACTCTAACAGAACACTGTTCCAGTAGCCCAAACACTGTACAGGTTATTACCTGCCTAGGATACCACCACCAGTCAGATTTCAAAGCTCGGGGCACTTTCCTTGCATCCCATCTGTTAAGTGGCTCAAACAGAGGCATATACAATCAGCAGTTAAGGTGCAAAGGCTTCAGAGCTTTCTTGTCTCAAGGGAGGCTACAGTACTGACAGGGTCCAGTTACGAAAGACAAAAGTAAAAACATGCAATGAGTATACACAAGTCTTGTGTTGACAAGCTGAAAACTTTAAAACCTGAAATTTTCTGACAACAGAAGACCATCAATAACTGTCTATAAACTATACAATTCAAAAAACACTGCTAAGAAAAGACTATCCCAAAAATCTTACCAATACCCATTGGCACTATACTATCCTAATTATGTTACTACAACTGGAGATTTACCTAGAAATACACCAGAACATACTAAAGATAACTACGAGATAAGATAATAAATCTTTAAAACTACAGGAATGTAACCCCAACTACACTATACTACCTTAATGCTACAAAAATTATAGGGAGGAGTCAAAAGAGGGAAAATATTTAATATCTTTCACTTATGAAAGATTAACAAGAGCTCTTGGAAAACAAATCGGGATGGAAAAGATGGCACACGAGATCTGAGGTAAATTAGATGAGAGAATTGTGGGTAAAGGAGGGGTCAAAGCCTTTGATCCAAAGCTCTAGAAGAAGGTGCTGACGTCAGACCTGATTGGAACAACCCAAATGTTGAATTCAACAAAAATAGACATCAGATACATAGTTTCCTGAAAAGAAGAAAAAACAAACAAAAACAAAAAAACAGAAGTTCTCTCACAATCATTTCTCTGTTCATCAGAGTGGCAATCTTCAGAGAAAGAACTCCTTTTTCTCTTACCAATAAATCCAAAATGAGAAGGCATAAGAGCCTGAACTAAGTAAGCCCTGAGCCAAGCTCAATAAATCAAGCTCTGCTAAATAACAGGAGTTCATATATTTTACTTTCTGTCCCTGTCAGAGATATCATGCCAGGGAACACTTATCCTAGTCCATCACCAAGGCACAGAAGCCTTCCCTGCTACATCTGAAACCAACAAAAGTTGTTCTCTCAAGCCTATTAAGGACACTCCAACAGCAGCAGAGAAGATGGTCTAACCCCTAGTCCACAGTGGCTCTAGGGACTAATACATTCCCTCTGCCTTCCTAAAATGTGCTGCTGATGCCTTAGCTCTCCCAATCAGTATTATAATCAACAGATCTATTAAGGAATCTTATGTCCCCAAACTCTGGCGGCTCAGCCTATATTCTTCCCCTTCATAAATGAGGCAAAAACACCAGCATCTCTAACTTCTGCCCTATCAGTCTGCTCTCTCCAATCTCTAAAATCCTTGAAAAGTGCATTCACCTTCAACTTATGCCTTACCTGGCCCAAAACAATCTTCTTACACTGACACAACACGGTTTCCACCCAGGTCATAATACTATAACTGCTCTACTCTCTTTCTTAGAAACAGTCAATCTAGCCCGAGACTCTGGACATCTAGTCTCTACTGTTCTGCTCGATCTGTCCAAAGCATTCGACACTGTTTCACACAAACACCTTTATCATCTCTCAAGGTTTCATCTCTCCCCAAACACTATACCCTGGTTCTCCGGTTACCTATCAGACAGAACACTCAGGCAGTCAAATTTAAGTACTCTACCTTTTCCTTCTTACCTACCCCAACTGGCGTACCACAGGGATCTTATCCTAGTCTCCATGCTTTTCAATATCTTCATAAACAGCTTTCATGCTGCCATTCCAGATTCCAAAATTATTCAATATGCAGATGATTCTACCTTAGTCTGCTCTGCCTCTAACCTCTCAGAATTGCTGTCTAAAACACAAACTGCCTTCTCAACCACCGGAAATTGGATGTGCTATAACCACCTCTCTCTCAATGCAAACAAATCAAAAATTCTACTTTTCCCTCCCACAAAGTCATTCTCCTACAACAAAAATGCCTTCAAAGTGCTAAGTCAAACTAATTCAGCTATAGAAGTGGTTCCTTCCGCTAAACTACTTGGTATGACTATTGACGAACATCTCAAGTTCGATATCCATATTCAACAAAATATTAAGAAAACCCACCAAAAGCTAGGTATGCTGTACAGGAACAATCACTTCCTCTCTTACACTACTAGGAATACTCTAGCCACCATTTATCTACTGCCTTCCTTATTACATGAAGCCCCCCTGCTAACTAACCTATCCTCCTCTATTTCCACCAAACTAGAAAACTGCTATAATAAAATCTCAAAATTTGTTAGCAAATCTAAACCTTCTACCCATCACTGCCTTACCCTAAGATCCCTAAAGTGGCTTGAACTCCCAAACTACTTAATCTTCCTCCAACTCACCACTGCACACAGACTTGTATATCACCCAACTAAGTGTCCAGCGCTAACTAATATCCTCCCCCATTACACCCCCAACAGAACTCTCAGATCCGATCAAAACCTAATTGCTATCCCCAAACCCAAAAGTACAACAGGCCAACTTCTCCTCGCCGTCTCTCTAGGCAAAAAATGGAATTCCCTTCATCTCTCTAAGAACCATCCCAAACTTAGAAAACTTCAAAACTCAGCTTACCAAACACCTGGCTACAAAATGGAAATGCAATTGCCACTATACAACCTAATCTTCCTTAGTCCATTCCCCTGGGGGGGGGGGGGGTTTCCCACTCTGGTTCCTAAGCCCTCAACAACTCTCCTTCAGCTATGCTCCTGGCGGTTTTCCCCCTCAAGTTCCTAAGACCTCAATAACTCTTCTTCTGCTATGCTCCCACAAGCATTTTCTAAGCTCTCCTTTCTCCATTAGCTATCAGTAACTATCAATACAATGACAATAGCTATAGATAACCTCAATAACTCTCCTTCATCTATGCTCCCACGAGCATTTTCTTTGCTCGCCTTTCTCTATTAGCTGCTTATTTCTTATGGTTCAACATTATAAATATTGTATATAGCTTTCCATTACTAATTTATTTTCTAAAATTGTGCATGTATAGTGTATCTTCATTTTACTTAAAAGTATGTAAAACATCTTCTCACCCAATATCTTGAGTGTGCACACTAAAGAAAATGTATAACAAATAAGTCCACACTCAATGCTTTTCTGCTTATTATGCATATTTTCAAGGTACTTACTTGTAACTGTTTCCATATTATGTAAGATTGACATCAGTGTATTTCTGTACCTTATCTGTATTATGGATCTTGGAGCTTTTCTCCCCGGGCCTCCACTAAAAATGGGTCATTCTAACCCAGTGAACTTCCCCGGTAATCAAACTGGAAATAAATAAAATAATATACCAAGGAAGATGGGTCGGATGAGCCAGAAATGGCCACTGCAGAGTCACTCATCTGTGACACAGTAACCTGATAAAGATACAAAGGCTATTTGGAAATGTTTTTTTTTCTTTTGTGGCCAGAGGAAGGAAAAGACAAGAAACTGGTAATCTGTCCTATGGTAAAGCCAAGGACGAAGCCCAAAACTCGGGTAAAACTGACAGCAGCAGCCTGGGCAACACAAGTATCAATAAAGTAGTGTTTTCACCCTAAATACACCACGACAAGCAAAACATACACTTGCCCAAGTCCCTAAACACAATTAAAAACAAAGTAAACATATGAATACAAAAATTATACAAATTATACTAAAAGTAATAACTACAGTCTCAACTGGCAAAGCTGCATGACAGTCCAAAGAAAATTAATTTTCTAGCATACAACAGTTTTACTTAAAAACAAAGTACTGTTTCAAACTTGTGTTGAGGGTTCCCTCTTGGAGGGAACTTATCTGGCCAGCATTGGAGAAATGCTAGGAGTGCTCTTTGGTAGGAAAGATTTGAAGGGTTTGGCACTCAGACCTCTGATTTCCTCCAGCTATGCTCCTGTGCTCAACTACCTGGGCATTTGGAAGGTGCCTTTAAGTTGGCTGGCTGTTGCATCCTAGGCAGGATGTAACCAATATAGCAAAGGCTAATGCAACCGTGATCAAATGAGTATCCACTTCTGCTTGGCATACTCCTCTTTGTGGCGTCAGACACTTCCAAAACTGTCAGACAGGTCTAGAAGTATTAAGGATTTAAACTTCAAGTTAATCCATGAAATCCAATCAGCTGTGACCTGAATGTGGAAGACTTTGTTTATACTAGAAAGTTTTTCTAGAGTGCCAGAGACCTGGGAACCTGAAACACCCTTTTTGTCATCACTTAGCAACATCATCCATCTTCTATGGACTTTTACATTTAGGCACCAAGTGAGACGGAATGACAGAGAAAGGCTTTTAAGGATATTCCCCCCGTCATGCGACAAAAATATCTACAGCTTACCCCCAACTTCTGTTCCACCCTTGAGGAGAGAGAGTATTCCACACAGCAGCAAAAAGGTAAACCTCTGGGGTTCCACCACTTCTGTATGACCCTCATCCCATCACTCACAAGAGGTCTGCAGGGGCATTCACAGTTCACCAGCGAATTTACCTTCTTTTGGGATAAGGACAGCTTTAGTAATAATGCCACTGTCTGTGGTTCACTATAAAACCAACAAATACTCTCTGTATAGGGGGTATAATCCTATGGCCCCGCATCTTGTTCAGGTACCACAATACAGACTATCAAGGTATGTTTTTGAGATCTGCACAATTTAGGAATTAGTGTGCCTGCATGCTTCTTGTGAGAGAAGAGACAGTCAACAATGACTTCTGTTTCTGAACTGGGGCAGTTGCTGAGTACCGTCTGACTCTGTTCGAGCAGGAATTTGACAGTTTTAAACTATTGACTCTTGGGCTGCCTACTGCTCTAATGAATTCTGCAAATTAGTGCTACCACAAGAGAAGTTAAAATTCAAGTCATCTCTACATTTGGGACAACACTATAAACAAAGTGCTTCTGGAACCAGCTCCACTGCATTAATTTGGGGATAAGTGTTCTTGCCTGCTCCCTGAGAGAGAATGGACAGTTGTCACAGATTTCTAGCCATTTCTGGACAGGGCAGTTGCTAAATGCCTTCCCCTGACTAACAAATTTGGGTTTTGGCAGAAGCTTTTGAGAACCTTAAAGTCAAACAGCCCAGCACTCTAATCTGCTGAGCTGTACTCTGTGCATCTGTGTACTCCACTGCAATCAGTAGCCAATAAGCAAATTTCAATCCACTTATTCTCTGCTACTGAAAACAAATCAGCACTCCTTATAGTTTTCACCATTTTCAAACCATCTATGACTGATGCTACACTGCGGATCTCCTTTTAATTCCCCAGCGGCCACTTCATCGAATAACAGAATAACAAGACAACGTTGCCAAAAATTTTACAAACACCCGCATCACCTAATGTAACCCCAGGAAACCACCCACTTGGCCACCAACACTTTAAAATGAAACCGAAGCAAATCAAACCCACCCAAGTGGAGGGCTTCGCCCCCACCACCCCCACAACCCCCCAACTAAATATACCAACAATGAAATCGCACTATAGTCGAGAATAGGACAAAGTTCACCATGGTGGTGAAGTGGTTAGTTTCCCAGAGTTGCATTAGAGTGATATGGGTGTTTGGAAAATTAACTTTTCGGCAACGTTGTGTCAATGTTCCATTGTTCAATGAAGTCCACCCTGTACAACATACTCCAGCATTTATGCAAGACTGCTGCTTGAGTGTCTTCACCAAAGTTAATCTGTTTTTATTTTCACACTATTTGCACTTTTGCAAAGCTTCTAAACAGCACCGATTAGATAAACTTAACTCATCTTGTTTGATTTATATGGTTATCCTTTAGCCGTCTAAGGTCTGCACAGAGCACTATGTTTTTCTTCACCTGGTTGCGCTATTCTGCAGTTGAACTTCACATGTCTGGCTAAGTTCAACACTAAGTGCAGCAAGCTTACTTTATCCTGTCCACACACCTGCAAAAATTTTCCTTCATTTTAAAGTGTGCACAGAGTCTCTCTCTTGCTTACTCACCATGTAGTACAGTGGGCAACGAGCAGCTTTCAGCACTCATTGTTTCTGCAGCAATTATGGGTTTTATGGGCTCAGGTCGCTAGCACAAGGCCCAACCCTCCTTGGAGGGTGCAACACACACACACAGACGCGCACACCGACAGACACCGACAGACACCGACAGACACACACAGACACCGACAGACACACACAGACACACACAGACACGCACAGACACGCACAGACACGCACAGACACGCACAGACACGCACAGACACGCACAGACACGCACAGACACACAGATGCGCACACAGATGCGCACACAGATGCGCACACAGATGCGCACAGACACACACACAAAGACACACACACATAGACACACCTAGGGCCAATTTAGTGTGTTCAATCCACCTACTGCTTGTCTTTGCAATGTTTGAGGAAACTGAAGCACCCGGAGGAAACCCATGCGAATGCAGAGAGGACTCTGCACAGAAGTCACCCTGGCCAAGAATCGAAACTGAGAACCTCTTGCTTTGAGGAAACTATGCTAACCGCTACACCACTACGCCCTCTGCAGAGAGTAGTGGAAGTTTTTGCTTATATTCAGTATCTACAAGGCTGTTCCTTTAACATTACATGGAGTACAGGAAGTATTTCTTAACCTGTATGCACCACCACGAGATAGTCCTTAAACAGCCAGAGTAAGGTCTGTATTCAGTACAGGAAATGCGCTGGCACCTGTCAGCCCCCCCCGATTTCTTTCAGATTTCAAAGAATAGAGATGGTTCTTTCACATCTGTTGCCTTTTTACTCCGAACTGTTTTGGTTGTGAACAAGTGTTTTCCTTTATTGAATACTCCAAAATCTGACTGCATAGACCATACATATCAAGATACCATGTCAAAAAAAAACCAAAAACAAGAAGACTGAACTAGTAAAACAAAAAACACAAACTGAGTTCCCCAACACGGGTTTATTGCAGTGAATTAATTAATTAATTAATTAATTAATTAATTCACTGCAAGACACCAGGTCACCTTATCTGCCTCTTAGGATCTGGTATGCAGAAAAAGCAGCATCAGTTTAAACTGAACACAGAATGACTGACTGGTTCAATAAAGGGAAAGGAGTGCAAGAAGGCTGTACACTGTCACTTTGCTCATTTAATTTGTATGCTGACCACACATGAAATGCTAGGACAGATAAATCAGATACTAGAATCTAAAATGCAGGGAGAACATTAACCTCAGATACACAGACAGGACTCTTGCACGGCCACAAGTATGGAAGAGCTGAACGGCTCATGCTGGATGAAAGTGGAAAGCACAAAATTTGGCTTGCTTTTCAACATCAAGAAAAGTAACACCATATCACCTAACCATATTAATTATTTGCAGACAGAAATGGAGAAAATTGAGGCAGTAGCAGATTTTATCTTCATGGCTCAAGAATATCTGCAGATGGTGAATGCAGCCACAAAGTCAAAAGACACTTGCTTCTTGGGAGGAAAGCTATGGTAAATCTGGGTAAAAGTTTAAAGTAAAAATACACTGCATTGTCAACAAAGGCATATATAATCAAAGTTATGGTTTTCCCAGCAATAACACACAGCTTTGAGTGAATGCTGGATTAGAGGTAATGTTCCAAAAAAATCTATGCTTTTTAACTGCAGTGTTGGACAAAGCTTTTGAGAATTTCACGGAGTGCAAGAATATCAAAATCAAATAGTTAAGGAGATAAACTCAGACTATTCACTGGAAGGTTTGACACAAACTCATACTTTGGTTACACAATGTAAAGACGGGCCTATCTACAGATGATTTTGGGAAAGATGGATGGTAAAAGGAGGGGGCACAGCAGACACTAAGATGAAAACAGCATAACTGAAATAATGAATGTGAATTTGCAAAAATTTAAACTGCTGACAAACTTGGTTTGCTAAAGTCCGAGGTCATGAAAAGTCAGACTTGACTAAACTACAGTAAACAATTTTCAATAAACACAAGTTCTGAAATTTGGTTCTTTTTATATAAACTTTAATTACATAGCTTTGGTGAGAATTTTGTCTCGTATACCACACTAGGTTAAGGGCTACCCACCCACTATCTATATTAAAGAACTCCCCCAAAATCCAGCACCTCCCACTACAGAATCTCACGTTGCACCAGCCCTCATTTTTGCAAGCCAGTTAGCTTTCCATTGAGGCTGTGCAGTAACTGCCTTATGTTTTCAGACTACACTTTTCGGACAACTATGTGAAAGGTATAGAGAAACTAACTTGGAGGCTGATCTCACAAAAACAACTCAACGAACAGTACCCATACATGGTTATTGGCAATTCTATTTTTTTTTCAGTGATTCAGCACTCTCTAGGATGGAAAAGGAAATGGTACGGGTAAGATGACTCTGTGGTACCAAACTCGGTGACATCATTAGGGACCACTGAAAGTTCTACTATTCCAAATATAACTACAAACTTATGGTAGCTCAAAACAGGGGTGAATCCCTCATATCTTAGGTGATGTGGAGATGTCTCTGAGAAGACAATGCCCTAATGCTCAATAGCATCCTACCATCACTGATATCTAAAGAGAAAGACAAGATAACTGGTTTCAAGTGGCCAGTAAATTGGCAGCATTTCAGGGGGTATTAAATGTGTACCAGCAAAGTGTGAGAGATTAGACAAGCCCTCCTGCTTTGCCAAGATGTTCTGCACTTCTATTACTATGACTTTCACATGGTAGCTAAGATGCCCTCTGCCCACAAGTGCCTTTTTCAGACAAGGTCTAAATCATGTACAGTCCAACAAATTTAAATTCAAACATGTTATCACTGCTTAACACCAGAAGCTTGTACAACATGCTAGATATCTAAACCTTCCTAACTCCTGAAGACATTCATCTTGTACAGTTATCAAGATTAAGGCCTCTGCAGTGACACCACTGCCTCGTTACAAGGCTTCAGTACCCATCTTGCTTTCAGGCCCACTGGAAGAATTTTCAGGTCTCCTATGTTCCCACCAAAGCAAGAAACGTACCTATGCAAAAAAAAAAAAAAAAAAAAAAACTTATTAAAATAAAATGCTACTTATGGCAGACCAATGATTCCTCTATCAACTGGAAACTATATACCTTACACATATGGCTATAGATTCCTTGATTTTGTAAATGCGATTCCCTTGAACAGACAGCCTTCTCTTCTCCTTCGACTTTTTACCAGTTAGGGGTTGCTACAGCGGATCACCTGTCCGCTCATGATTGGCAGTGATGTTTTATGGTGTCGAGTTGCCTGCTTGGCACCTAACCTTCCAAAGAAGGCACACACACGCACTCATGCCTAGGGCCAATTTAGCGTGTCCAATCCACCTACAGCATATCTTTGGGATGTGGGAAGAAAATTGGAGCACCTGGAGAAAACCCATGCGACCACAGGGAGGACATGCAGACTCCGGACAGAAGTCACCCAGCCGAGGATGGAACTGGAGAACCTCTTGCTGTGAGGTGGCCTTCTCTCCCAAGTACAATTTTCTTGACCCTATCTAATAATCTTTCCTCTGCCTGCACCTCCTTTGTGCTTTTGTTCCCTGGTAAAGTCTGACCACTCAGCTGTTACCTTTTCCCTTAGCAGCTATGCCTTAATAACTCATTTGCTTTCTCTAAGTCATTTGTGCGCTATTTGTAACCAACAACTACAGCTGGCAACATTTATACACCTCCCAACATAAAGCAAAAGTACATTTCCCTTATTACATTTCATTCTATATATATATCAGCATAGAGACCTCTGTTCCAAGTTTAAAGACAAGGCCACATGTTGGAGTACACATATAAAAGTTGTGCTTACCCTAAAAGACATGTGGTTGATTTGTTGCCCCTATACTGCAATAGATTTACTGCTCAAAGCAGGTCCTTTTCTCTCAGCAAAGCATTCAATCTTCTGCCAGCTCAAGCTCTTCCCCCTCTTCCCAGGATGCTCGGCGACCCTCTACAGATATAGTGTGACTGAAGTCTGCATAACAAAGGAACTCTCTCTAGAAATGATGGCATGATTTGATGACCTTCGGATAATCTCCATAACAGAGATGGGTGGATTATTACAGTATGCAGACAAATCAACCAGATCTATCATTACAGTAAAGTATATCACACTATGGTGTTACAGTGTACTGACTCAATAAACACTAACAGATGGGCCAGGTTCCTGGCAGAACAGGATGGGTAGTCTCGAGATAATATTCTCTGCAAGATGGTTACACTAAAGGTTGCTCTAGATCTTGATATGAGAGCTTACAATGTTTAACAATAGGTTCATAGGTTTATACTAGGCTATCTGCCCTAAGGCATTTATAAGCCTAGCCCAAATTTTTGTGGCTTACGCCACCCCTTATATGAAAAAATACTGTGCTCATTAGTTTGTTGTGCCTCTGTCCAGCAGTGACACAGAGATGATTCCCGGGATAAACCTACGATCTCCCATCCACAGGTCAAGATTTCTCTTGAACAGAGCCAGCGAGGTGCTCTGCCTCACATGGACCGGGATTTTATTCCACAGCATAGGGAGTCTCTGAGTGATAAATCTATCCCTCCAGCACGTCCTATTTATATCCGTGCTAAGGTTTAAGTCGCTTGCTCTAGTGGTTTTGGTGGATTTGGATTTTTTGAGGTGGAGCATGTCCATTAATTCGGGTTGGACATGGCCTTGTATGTCAGGCACATGTCACCTCTGAGCAGACGGTATGCAACTGAATAGAGCTGGAGTTTCTTCAATCTGGCAGCATATGACAGATTTTGGGGTCCCTTTATCCTTTTGGTGAGGAACTTTTGGGGTCTCTCCAATTGCTGCAGATGTCGGGTGCGATACATCCCGAATGGGGCATTGTACTCTATCATTGGTCTGATAAGTGAAGAGTACAGGGGAACAATGACCTCACTAGATCTGGATGTGAATCCCTTCATGATCAGGTGGGCAATGTAGAAGGTCTTCCTAACCACTTTAGCAACGTGAGTGTCAAAAGAAAGGCCACTGTCAACCTGGGTCCCCAGGTCCCTGATAACCTCTTCTGTGCTTAGTGGATTGCCACCTATATGGTAGCTTGGGGTTACTTTGTTTTTCCCGAAGGGTATGACTATACATTTTTGGCGTTTAACTTCAGGCCATGGCTCTGGCACCAGCTATCTGTTTCCGTGAGTCCCTTCTGAAGGATATCCGTGTCCGATGCACTTTCCACTATGGCGCCAGTTTGCAGTCGTCTGCAAACTTTGTCAGCCAAAGTCCTCCCATGTTGGCCTGTACTTCTGAGAAGTAGATGCCGAACAATAGGGGCCAAGGACCGAGCCCTGTGGGACACCACTTGTGACTGGCTTGGAGTCTGACATAGCGCCAGCAACTCTAACCCTGTGGGTTCTGTCCTTAAGCCAGTTTGCAACCCATCTTGTGACATATGGGTTTACATTTAAGCTGGTAAGTTTTCTACAATACCAGTGGGGTATTGTGTCGAAAGCCTTTGCAAGGTCAAGGTAGGCTGTATGGACTGCCTTTCCCTCATCAATGGCCTTGGTGACTGTTTCGAAGAAGTCGACCAAGTTCAAAAGGCATGATCTGCCCTTGACGAAGCCAAACTGGGTCGGGTCCAATGTCTGCAAGTCCCCTATATCTTTGTTTATGAGCTCCATTATGATCCTCTCCATAGCTTTGCAGACTAGACTTGTTAAGCTTTTGGGGCGGTAATTACCAGGGTCCGTAGAGGCACCGCCTTTGTGGAGTGGGACCACAGTTGCCGTACGCCACTCCTTGGGCACGTTATCCTGTGGTAAGGCTGAGATTAAACAGCTGCCTTATGTGCGGGTTTAATTCCTCATTTAGCTCGTGTAGCACACAGCCGGGGACACCATCCGGTCCCATTGATGCTGTGTTTTTAGCTTTAGAGAGAGCAGCTTTCACCTGCGCATTTGAGATGTCTGGGAGGCTACACTCTGCTGGGATAGTTATCTCTCCTTTAGGGGGGGAGAGGGGGGGTGAAGTTTGCACTGAACCTGTCTGCCAGTATGTTGGCAATGTCTGTGGGTTCAGTGATTTTTGTATCATTTTGGACTAATTCTGAGCATATCTGGGAGTTTCCACCCAGGTTCCTAGCATAGCTGAAAAAGGTCTTATGATTGTCCTTTGAATCCATGGCAATTTTTCTCTCAAAATTGGCCTTAGTTGATTTTACGAGTGCTCGTATTTTTTTACTAATAATGATCAGGGGCGACTTCCCTTTTATGGATTTTGTTCTATCATGTAATAGCTTTCTCCTCTTATTGTAAAGTTTGTTAATGGCTGGGGTCCACCAGACTGGACGTTTGCCCTTTGTGGAAAGAGTCTTGGTTTTATTTGGGATTGCCTGATCCATGCAGTCCTGGAGGTGTTCATAGAAGACATTTGTAAGGGCTTCCGCAGCTTGGGTTGTGGTTTCCACTGGCTCAGGGGCCTTGAAGGATACCACACCAGTCTTGAGTAGTGTGAAGTTTGCTTTAGAGAAGTTCTTCACTGTGGTCTTTTTTGTTTGGGGTGGGGGCGGGATGTGGATTTCCAGTGAGATTAGTTTATGATCAGATCTCAACAATGAGGGATATACTTCCGGTGTGGAGCATTTTGTCCCCATGTTTGTGATAATGAGATCTAGTATATTTTCTCCTCTCGTGGGAACAGTGGCTAGCTGTTCCATGGCATTTGAATTTATGAACTCCAGGAACCGTTGGGCTAGAAAGTTAGGGCTTGAGTAATGTTCCCAGTCTATATTCGGGTAGTTGAAGTCACCCAATATGATGGTGTTTGGAGATACATTTATACCCTCCAGTGTCTTCAGGAAGGCTGTGTGGGGTTCCTGAGTTTGAGAGGGTGGCCTGTAGCATGCTACAATTTGTAGAGCAGTTTTGCCTATGGTTAGTTGCACCTGGATGGTTTCCTAAGCTTCGTGCGTTGCCACCAACCTGGAGGTGTGGGTATCCTTTATGAATATGGATACACCCCCTCCTTTTGTGGTGTGGTCCGGGTTTTGGGGCCAGAACGCATGATATGAGGTAAAACCCAATAGTGCCGGGGTGCTCTCAGGAGCCTTGAACCAGGTTTCAGTTACAGCACATACATCGATGTTCTCCATACTGAGAAGGGCCTCGAGTGCGTGCATTTTGAGATTTAGACTTCTGGCATTGAGCAGCATTACCCTCAGTTTCTTCCCATTTTTGTTTTCTAGGGTGGTAGGTTTAGAATTTGAGCCTTGCCTAAAAAAGGCACTATGGGGGTGGCAAGAGCCTTAGCCAATATCCGGAATCCCAGGGTGACAGGTGCAAGCCGTCCCTTGGCAGCGTGGCTTGTCAAGCATGTCATCCCAGGCAGACAGACACTGGATCCCCTTTGAATGACACCAGACATTAAGCCAATTGTTAAAGCTGATCATCTTGTGTCTATATTGTGGCATCATTCTTGGTGAAGGAGGGATACTGCTCAGGGTCAGGGTCATACCTGCCTGGGCTACATAATCAGAGAGCTCCTCTATGTCTCTTTTCATGTAGTCCAGGGAGGTACTTCTCAGGTCATTCACACCAGCATGGACAATGACTGTGTCATATTTGTACTTGCCGTGGAGTGACCAGAGTGCTTGTGTTATGTGGCGGATTCTAGCACCCGATAGGCAGCTTACTGTGACCCTCTCCTTGTTCAGCCTGGTGAGTGGGACGTCAGTGTGTCTGACTATGGAGTCACCTATGACAAGTATGTTTGGTGCTGTATTTGGCCTTAAGGGCTGTGACTGCTTTGCACACTGCTTTTGTGGTTTGTGTGTTGCTTGTGGGGTGTCTTGAGGTAGCAGTTGTTTGGGTGTCTGCTTTGGAGGCCTCTGCTGTTTAGGTAAATTTTTACTAAGAGCCTCCGAGTATGTCTTTGTGTGTTTATGTGTTTGATTCAGTGGTGTGGTAGCATTATGCGAGGCTGGTTTTGTGGTGTGTGTAGTTGCCTTCTCCTCCTGTCTGGTCTTGCCAGTCCTGAGTTGAGAGAGCTCAGCCTCCAGTTTGGCTAGCTGCATCTCTCGCAAGTATTTGTGTTATGTGGGAGGAGGAGAGGGTTGTCTGTGTACATGAGGCAGTTATAACATTGCCTCAAGATTCCCAGATTCACCAGCTGGACCGGAGAGGAGATTGACAACTGACCTTTGGACATGCTAGAATAATATTGGGAATTCCTTAATTGAAAACAAGGGCCAGTGGGGAGTGAGGGTGTAGTGCTTTTAATTTTTAGTGCTGACTTATATAATTGCTTTAGTGAGCAAGTGCCAGGTAACTTGAGTGCAATGTGTTACAAGTAACTAAATGCAAAAATGACAAACAGTAACTTTCTTTCAAGTGAAACAAGGAACTAGTACAGTAAGCAATGCAGATATCACTAGTGATCCACAGAAGCGCTGAGAAGCCACGTATTAGGTGGAATTAAGGTCCACACTGCTGCTGCATAAACGTCATCACCAACAGGCTATTGAACAAAGCTACAGAGGTAGTGACAAACCTTGGAGAATGAGCTTTAGGTTTGAACTAAAATGTTTTGTCACTAAAAAAAGTTATACAGCTTGATAACCACCTGGACAATATGACCTCTGTCATTCTTGCCTACTCTTAGAATAAATGACAAGATAATGTAGCCTAGACAGAATCAAAGCTGTCTGTGAATGTCTGAACATAGCCACTTTGAACGAGTCTTATACTATTCCGGAAAAAATATTGAAGGTTAGTTAATTGGTTGAGATTGGATGCTGCCTTGGGCATGAACACCAGGTTAGTCAGTCACCACCTTGTCTTTGTAAAAGATACAGTGGCTTCAACGAAAAGGCATGTAGCTAAGAAACTAAGATCACAGTGACAAAATATAGCGTCTTCCAAAACAGACATTTGGTGTCAGTTTTAGCTGTAGGTTTGAAGGAGGTTGCTGTTGATCTCTAGAATAAAACTGAGGCCACATTGAGAGACTGGAATGTCGTATGGGGGGGGGGGGGTCTAGATAAGAAGGACCCTCTTAAAAAGGCTTTACAGACATACCGGCCAACAATGAATAGTTGACACCTGGCTGGTATGCAGAAATGTCTGCAAGGTGAACATTTACTATAGAAAACCTGAAGTCTTGATCAAACAATTCTGCTAAGAAACAGAACTGAGGGCATAGTCCTTGCGGATTCACCCACGATGAAAAACTCAATGGTTCCTTCACAGACATGTAAAGTTGTAAAGTTCGTGTGTACTACAGACCTCCTTACATTCCCTGAAACAAGTATACTTGTCATTAATTTCTCAAGTTCTGGTACACGTACATACCTGAAACTAAGATAGAACATTGTCACTTGCACGATAACAAGACTTGCCAAAATATTCATAATGAAATGGTCAGTATAGGACGTTCAGAGCTGGAGTACAAGGGCTTGCAAATAGTTAAGAAATGCATCTTCCATGTTTGTATTAATATACAAAATTTGTATGACTGTCATGTTGGGATGGTATATGTAAGCACTGGGTATTAATAAAAAATTACCGTAAAACATGGTAAGAAATGAGAAACCATTCTGAAATATAAATGCTTGATAAAGTAGCATTTATTAGTGTTATTTTCATGGTCATTAATTTCATAAAAGTTGTGCAGCCTAAAGGTAAAACAGGGCCATTTCATGCACTAGAGAATGGGTGAAATGAATACCATCCTATAAGAGAATTAACTTTCTCTAACGGAATTAATGTACAGAAAAAGCCAGATAAAAAGCAAGTCTGTTGAATAGCAGCATATTAAGCTACCATGAAGCTCAGATAGAAATAAAACTGCTGCTTTTTTAAATCTTGCTAAATGCAGCTTTAATTAGCACAAAAGCAAATAAAGAAAAAAGTATGGAGTACGTGAATGAGTCTATGTGCACGTGACCTTACATGTGCGTTCATGTGCACCTGCATGTGAGACAGAAAATAGAAGTTATGTCCTTACCATAACGTTCCATGTGGAGTGTTCATCTCGCCTTTGTTCTTACACATGGGTTCGGAGCCGATCCTCGGCTCCGTGTCGGCCGCTTGCAAGCTCTGCATCGAGAAGAAGCTCGAGACAACCTAATACCCACAATCCCCCTCTGCCTTTACCTCAGATCTAGTTTGCAAGCAAACCAGTAGTCAGAGAGAGCACACTCATGCCAATATCACATATGTACAGAACTAAGAGTCTATATATATATACATATATACACATATATATACATGTCAACTATATATACAACAACTGCAAGGCAGAAACAGAATGCCCCAGACCAGGCACCAAACTGAACGTTCTTCCTAAGGGCGGGAGGGTGGGAATGTAAGAACAAAGGCGAGATGAACACTCCACATGGAACGTTATGGTAAGGACATAACTTCTATATGTGATAGTGTTCAATCTCGCCGTTTGTTCTTACATATGGGTAGCGTCCCTAGCTCCTTGTTCCTGAGGAACTCACGGAAGGACGTTCTTGAGCACAGTGGAACCAAAGGTTGCCCTGTCCCTAGAAACCTTGTCTACCTTATAATGAGAAATGAATGTATGTGGTTTAGACCAAGTAGCAGCCGCACAAATAGCGTCTAGTGGTAGGCGAGCTGCATGAGCCAGGGATGTAGACACTGACCTTGTGGAATGTCCTTTGGGTTTGTGCAAAAGAGTTTGATCTGAAGAATCATAGACATAGATGATACAATCAGTTAACCACTTAGAAAGAGTTCTTTTGGTAACCTACTCCTTTTCTGTTATCAGCAAAGGCTACAAAAGTTGATCAGATTTCCTGTGATCTTTTGTTCTATCCAAGTAAAACCTTAGTTGTCTGTGGACATCTAATTTGTGCAACATATACTCCATTTTATTGGAGTGATTCTTGAAGAAAGTGGGTAATTCAATGGACTGATTAATATTGTTAATAGAACAAACTTTAGGAAGGAAGGATGAATTAGTGCGAAGAGAAACTCTGTCAGAGTGAAAGATCAAATAAGGGTGTTTAATGGAGAGCTTGAAGTTCAGATACTCGCCTAGCGGATGTAATGGCTACCAAAAAGAGAGTCTTCCACGACAAAAATTTCAATGGGCAAGAGGAGGCTGGTTCAAAGGGGGGCAGCATCAACTTAGATAATATAAGTTTAGACTCCAAGGTGACGTAGGAGATCTAATTGGTGGTCTAATATGAAAAGCCCCTTTTAAAAAGGCTTTACAAAGTCTGTGGGCCATAACAGGAGCCCCACATTCTTCCACATGGAAATTAGAAATGGCAGCCAACTGAACTCTTAATGTGGCAGGAGATGCACCCTGATGGAACAAGTCTGTTAAAAACTCTAATATTTTATTCAAAGGAGCTATAACAGGGTCCACTTGCTGTGTATTCGCCCAGAATACAAAGCGCTTCCATTTACTAGTATATGTTTTAGTAGTGGAAGCTTTATGAGAAGCCACTAATATATTCTGAACTGCAGGCGAAAGAAGATCAGACCTGGCTAAGTTGGGAATTGGAGCAGCCAAGCTGCTAGATGGAGGGACAAGAGCGAAGGGTGGGGAGCCCCTGACGAGTGAGTCAATAGATCTGGCTCTGGGTCCAGGATCCAGGGTCCCCGAATGCAGTGTGTCATGAGGAAGGGGAACCAAATTTGACGAGACCAGAATGGGGCAATGAGGATTATTGTCCTGTGTAGGTTGTTGGCTTTCTGGAGAAACTTTGAGATCAGGGGGAAGGGAGGAAATGCACAGGAGTCCCGGGGCCAATCGTGAATCAGTGCGTCCTGGGGACTTCCCTGGAGGGTAATAGGGCAAAGTAGCTCCTGCATTTGGCGTTCATTGGAGACGCAAACAGATCGCAGGAAGGCTGGCCCCACGTGCGAAAAATCTTTTTCGCAACTGACTGTTTTAGGGACCACTCGTGCGGTAACAGTATTGCTCTGCTCAGCCTGTCGGCTATGACGTTGGATGACCCCGGGATGTGCGTTGCTATCAGAAAGCGACCCGTGGACTCCGCCCATTGCCAGATTCTCATGGCCTCTCTGCATAGCTGATAGGACTTGGTTACCCCTTGCTTGTTTATGTACCAGACTACCGACATGTTGTCCGTCTGAACTGCAACAGTTCCCAGAAGAAGAAGGGGAGCAAAGTGTTGCAACGCTAGAAACACTGCCGTCAACTCTAGAACATTGATGTGCAGATTGTACTCTAAATTGGTCCATTCGCCTTGGACTGTCTGTCCCTGAAAGATGCCCCCCCCACCCTATCAGGGAAGCGTCCGTGGTCACCGTAGCTGTAGGCGTGGGTAGCACAAATGGTCTCCCCTTGGAAAAATTGCAAGTCTGAAGCCACCAGTTTAGGTGTGTTTTGCAAGTGTTCGTTATAAGAATCTCGTGTGTTAGAGGTAGTTGTTGGAACGACCATTGTGCAAACAGTAGCCATTGTAGGACTCTCATGTGCAGTCTTCCCAAGGGTATTGCAATAAGAGAAGCTGACATGAGTCCCAGAACCTTCAGTACCAGTTTTGCTGGGGATTTCCTGGACAAGAGAAGAAGACGTATGTGAGTCTGAAGTGAGAGTATCCTTTCTGGAGGAAGTCTTAGAATTAACTGATGTGTATCTAATTCCGCTCCTATGAATAAGATACGCTGTGATGGCTGTAGTAAGGATTTTCCGAAGTTTACGGAAATTCCTAGGTGAGTACACTGTTGAAGAGTGTAATCTCTGGCCTGTACTAGTTGACGCTGGGTGGTGGCAGAAAGGAGCCAGTCGTCCAGATATGGAAACACCTGGAATCCTAGGCGTCTCAAGTGAGACGCTACCACTGCCATGCATTTGGTGAAGACCCTGGGGCTGAGGTCAGACCAAAGGGCAGGGCTCGAAACTGAAAGTGACTGGCCCCCAGCCGGAAGCGCAAATGATCTCTGGATGCCCTGGCCATTTTGATGTGGTAGTATGCATCCTTCAGATCTATTGAGCACATCCAGTCGTCCTTCTGTAAGAATGGAAGGATCGATTGAAGCGTGACCATTCGGAACTTTTCTTTCTTGACGAAGGTATTGAGGTCGCTTAGGTCCAGAATGGGCCTCCAGTCCCCTGTTTTCTTTGGAACTGAAAATGACCTTGAGTAAGTCCCGAATCCTCTGGTCCGCTGGGACTGGTTGGATGACTCTTTTCTAGCAGCTTTGAAATTTCTATAGCTGCTGGCTCTCGCAGATGGGGCGGTACATCTGGGAGTCTTTTCTTTGGAATGGGATAGGATAGAAATGGTATATTGTAACCTCTGGTAACCACGCTTTTTACCCACTTGTCTGTAGTTATGTTTTGCCAGGCCTGAGGGTATAAAGCTAGCGACCCGACTGCCTCCAGAGCAGGACAGTCGGGCCTCCTCTCAGGAGTGCTGGAAAGGTTTACCAGGAGTGTATCCCTGTCACCTTGATTCTGCGGACCCCTCTGCCGCCAGGGCGGCGTCTTCCACCTCTGCCCCTCCTCTGCCTCTAGAAGGGCATCACCCTGTGTGCCTGGGAAAGATCCTTGGGGTTTTGAAACCACATTTTTCCACCACGTTGCCCTTTGGGGTGCGGTCTGGTTGGGGTGGAAAACGGACTCCGACAGCAGACAGAGTCTTTCCCTCCTGCTCACACCGGGTAAGGGTCTCCTTTACTTTGGGGCCAAAAAGAGTGGCACCGTCAAATGGGGTGTTAGTAAAGGAAGACTTGAAGGCTTCCGCAAATGAACATAAGCGCATCCAGGATTGTCTGCGAAGAGCAATCGCTGAAGCTGCTGCCCTACTCGAACCTTCGGCTGCGTAAGAGATCAGCCTCATGGACGAGTTCACAATGGATGTAAGGGTATTAAGTTGCGCTGTCACTTTCTCTGAGACGGCAGCATCTGTAGTACCCTGGAGGGTATCTCCCAACTCTTTGACTAGATCCCTCTGTAATCGTGTAAAGTGGGTCAAATAGTTCAGGGATTGCATGGAAAAAGCCGCTGAACTAAAAATGCGCTTCCCATACCTGTCCATAGTCCTAGAATCTTTATTAGGGGGATGGACAGATGAGGAACATTCCGACATCTCCTTTTTCGTGGCCGCTGCCACCACCATAGCGTCCACTGGAACTCCTTTTGTTAAGTAAGTCTTGTCCTGGGGTGCAGTGATATACTTATTGGGCTTCCTAGGGACTGGTTCCACTGTGTCAGGAGCCTCCCACGCCCTTCGAGCAATAAGTTCCATTAATTCATCGAAGGGCGGAGTGACCCAGGAGGAGGAAGGGCGAGCACCGAATGCCTTCAGCAAGACTGACTCATCCTCAGAAGGGGGAAGGGACTGCCAGTCACCTCTCTGTTTCAGGATCTCCAATATGTGAGAAAAAGAGACATCTTCTGAAGGTGACTTAGGGGACCCTTCTGACTCATCCAAGTCAGTATCGGATGTCAAAGATTCTTGTGGAGAATCTGTCTCCTCTTACACAATCTTTTCCTAGGGACTTCTTCGTGGGGAGCATCCGAAGAAGCCTCCGAGGAAGAGGGGGCACCCTCCAGGGGTGGCTGAGACACCGGTGCTCGACGCTTGGATGTGGCCGTGGGTGCAGAGGAGGATAACGGCCCTTTATGGGGAGGAGAGGTTGCTTCTACTGATGTGGTTGTCTGGGTAGACAACACCTTCCTCATGAGATCGAAGCCCCGGGTCCCGAGTCGAAGAATCTCCGGTTCAAGAAATGGGAAGAATCCCGAGACAGGCACCGAAGGCATTGACCCGAGGACGGAGCCGAATCGATCCGCCGAGGCCCGAGGGGAAAAGTTGGAACGAACGTCGGTTCGACTCGGCCCCGGAACCAGGACAGACCGTCGGCTCCGAGACTCCGGTGCGGATCCGACGGAGTCGAGGTGAGTGGAACAGACCGAGAAAGGGCGGTTCGGACCGAGGGCTCCACAATCAGAAGATCAACCTCTTCCGGCTCCAAAGACTGGACAGGTCTCGGAGGAGGAATGGATGGAGACAATGGGAGGCCTTCAAGTTTCGACACCAACTGGGTGGAAACCGAAATAAGTTTGGATAGGGCCGAATGCTCCAATAACTTCTGCACCACACGATCCACATTGATATCGGAGAGCTTAGAAAAAGAACGGGTCGAAGGAACCGAAGACGGAGCCGACCTCAATAGAGTCGAGGGAGGGAGCTCCATCACCGGTTCCAAGGCTCGAGGCTCAGGAACTGACACCAGTTGAACACTCGGCCCCGAAGTCTGTGGAACCGGTGATCTAACTTTACTCGAAGAGCTTGGAGCCGATGACTTGGGCTCCGACGTCTTCGATTCCTTCGAGGATTTGGATGCCTGGTCTGAAGCATCCAGAGCCTCCTGAAAGGAAGGTTTTAATAACCCCCTGTCCATGAGTTTCCTGCGCCTATCTGTCATGACCCTCCCACTAAAAGAGTGACAAATTGAACAGTCCTCTTGTAAGTGGAGAGGGCCAAGGCAGTAGACACAAGAACTATGGTTGTCAGTAACTGACATTTTTTGGCCACACTGGCAACGTTTAAAGCCTGATTTAATTTTCTCAGACATCTTGAAGAAGAAACAGGTAAGAGAAAAAAAGTCAAGTCCAGTAGAGAGACAAATCCAGTAAAAAAATGTCGAATCCGATATATATGTCAGTCCGGTTGTCAAATTTAAGTAAGAGGTGGAAGGCCCCGAAAAACTCTAACCAGTTTAATTAAACTTAACGGTACCGAGAATTTCTACCTTACCACACACACATACACTATGTCACCAAAAAGTACTTTTAGAACAAATTTTTCTCAAATATAAGAAAAATAAAGTTATATCTTATCTGAAGTTGCTCGAGCTAGATCCCAGTGATGCGAACGCAGCAGCGGCAAACTAGATCTGAGGTAAAGGCAGAGGGGGATTGTGGGTATTAGGTTGTCTCGAGCTTCTTCTCGATGCAGAGCTTGCAAGCAGCCGACACGGAGCAGAGGATCGGCTCCGAACCCATGTGTAAGAACAAACGGCGAGATTGAACACTATCACATGTACAGTTTTGTACCTACCATAAATGTAGATGTCCGATAGGTATGCATCTGCAGTCCTAACATATGGGTTGTTCTGCCTCAGGCAGCCCTTCGGTCGGCCGGATTCCAAAGTCTGGGTCTGGCCTCGGCTGATGTTGCATTTCACCCGACGTCATAGCTGCTATTTATTGGGTATAAAGGCATCAGCCGACGCCATTTTCCTCAGTGTTTCTTGCCCCAGATGCCAGGTGCCCTCTAGTAAGGCTAAATTTGGATAAATGCAAATAATTCCAAACAGTAGAGAGCAAACAATATAAAGACATATATATATATATATATACATATAGATATATATATATATATACATATATACAAACAAATACACCATAACAACTTCCCCCAGCTAGCTAAAAGATGGGTAAGTACCCTAGGAGTACCACAGAGGGGAAGGAGGGTGGGTAATCCTGACTGCAGATGCATACCTATCGGACATCTACATTTATGGTAGGTACAAAACTGTACTATGTCCTTCAAGGATGCATCTGCAGTCCTAACATATGGGTAGAATACCATAGCCAAACTGGGGGAGGAGGCACTAAGATAAAGATGGCGTAGTTAAGATCCCCTGCAAAACAGCAGTTGCAAAACCTGCTCGGGATCTAGAGTATAAAGGAAGATTGTAATGCTTGGCAAATGTATGCACGGAGCTCCAGGTAGCAGCTTCTAAAATGTCTTTGGTAGCCACTCCTCGTAGGAAAGCTGTAGTGGTGGCTGTAGCTCTTGTGGAGTGAGGTCTGATATTATCAGGAGTTGTCTTTCCATGAAAAGAGTAACAAAAACGAATGCAATTTCCTATCCATTTTGAGATTGTCTGTTTTGAAATTGCTTTTCCTTGCATTCCTGTTGCATATGCTACCAAAAGCTGGTCAGTTTTTCTGCTGGTCTTAGTTCTGTCCAGATAGTAGCGTAATTGTCTGTGCACATCCAAGGTATGTAGCAGTCTTTCCCCCTGTTCTGTGGGTTGGGGAAGAATGTAGGTAAATGAATCGCTTGGTTCAATGATACTCTGGAGACCACTTTTGGCATAAAAGTAGGGTTGGTTCTCAGAGAGACTCTGTCCTGATGGAAGATAAGGAAGGGTTGTACTGCCATTAATGCCTGTAACTCAGATACCCTTCTTGCTGAAGTGATTGCTAGTAGGAAAGCAGTTTTCCAAGACAAGAATTGTAATTCTGCTGTTGCTGCTGGTTCAAAAGGGGGAAGAGTTAACATTTCCAGCACAAAGTTGAGGTCCCATGTAGGTAAAGGTGGTTTCCTTGGAGGCTTTACATTTTTGATTCCTCTCAAGAACTGCCTGAGTAGAGGATGAGAGAAGACAGGAGGATCCAAGTTGTATGCTGCTGAAATTGCTGATGCATGGATCTTAATGGAGGAGTAAGACAGGCCATTATGGAACAGCTCTGCTAAATATTCCAGGATATGTGCTATGTTTGCCAAAGAGACATTTTCTCCCTTTGCTGCACTCCACATGAGGTATCTTTTCCACTTGGCTGAATAAGTCTTCCTTGTGGAGGGTCTGCGTGCCTCCAGGATAATATCCTTAACCCTCTGAGATAAATCTGGGTTATTTTGTTTTATGCAATATTCCAAGCAGCTAGCTGCAGTGTTTTCAAGTTTGGATGTAGGATCTTGTAGTTGTCCTGTGTTAGTAGTAAGGGACATAGAGGTAGATGCCATGCGTGTGTCCGAGACATGCTTCTCAGTAGTGGGTACCAATGTTGCCTCGGCCAGTCTGGAGCTATCAGGATTACCGTTGGTTGATCCTCTTTGATCTTCAGTAGAACTTTGTACATCAAGGGAAGAGGTGGAAATGCATATGCTGTCAGGTTTTTCCAGCTGAAGGAAAGGGAGTCCACCCTCCAAGCAAGTGGGTGGTATGCTCTTGTGCAGAATTTCTTCAATTGGTGATTGAGCGGGGAGGCAAACAGGTCTATCTGTGGTAGTCCCCATTTCTCTGTTATGGCTTTGAAGATATCTGGATGCAGCATCCATTCGTGAGCATCCGTGGTAGTTCTGCTTAAGGTGTCTGCTAGAGAATTTTCTTTTCCTGGTACAAATCTGGCCTGAAGTTGAATGTTGAGGTTCAGGGCCACATTCCACAGGTCCATTGCCATCCGGCATAGAGGATATGAATGTTTACCTCCCTGTTTGTTGATGTACCACATGACTGTGGTATTGTCCGTCCTTATCAGCAGATGACCCTGTTGAAGGAGTGGTCTGAATGCCTGGATCGCATATTTCACTGCCAGCATCTCCTTTAGATTTATGTGTAGATTCAGCTGGTCTTGGGTCCATGGGCCTTGTATACACTTGTCCACCATGTGAGCCCCCCATCCTAGGTCTGAGGCGTCCGTGGTGATGGTCTGGCTTGGCTGTGGTTTGTGGAAAGGCAAGCCTCTGTTCAACTGACAGGCCTGAGCCCACCACAGGAATTCTTGCTTCAGGCATGGAATTATTGGAATCTGGTCTTCTAGACTGTGCTGGTGTTGAGACCATACATTCCTTAGGTACCATTGTAACTTTCTCATATGTAGCCTGGCATGCGGAATCAATATTATGCAGGATGCCATGTAACCCAGGGCTTGCAGGACTTTCCTTGCAGTAACCTGAGTTTGTTTTGTTAATGACATGAAATAGCCTGGTAGTTTCTTTTGTTTTTCTTCTGTGAGAAAGGCCATCTGAGTTGGTGTGTCCAGTTCTGCCCCCAAGAATGTTATCCTTTGGGATGGTACTAGTCTTGACTTCTGCATGTTGACTGTGTATCCCAAGGCTTGCAGCAGTTGTATGACATTTTCCAAATCTTTTGTTAATTTTGCCTTGTTGTCCGCTTGTATTAGGCAGTCGTCCAGGTATGGGTAAATTTGAATTCCCTGAAGCCTGCAATGAGCAATTACTGATGCCAGGCATTTCGTGAATACTCTGGGCGCAGTAGATAAGCCAAAGGGCAATGCTGAGAATTGATAATGCTCTGATCCTGCAAGAAATCTGAGGTATCTTCTGCAATCTGGTCATATAGGGACGTGCAGGTATGCCTCCTTGAGATCTAGAGTCACCAGCCAAGACTCCTTGCCCAGCATGGGAAGAAGCTGCTGGAGGGTCAGCATTTTGAATTTTGGAACATTGAGGTATGTGCTCAGTGCGGACAAGTCGAGAATAGGTCTCCATTGATTTTCTTTTCTTGGTACTAGGAAAAGCCTGGAGTAAAAGCCTTGGCCTTGTTCCATAGGTGGCACCTTTTCTATAGCTCTCATCCTTAGTAAGTTGTTGATTTGTCTTAGAGCATCTGTTTTTTGGCTTGGTGGTAGGTTTGGCATTCCCCTCTTTTTTGGTAGAGTGTGGAAGTGAAACCTGTAGCCCTTGTCTATTGTTTGTAAAGTCCATTTGTCTCCTGTAATGTAATGCCAGTTGTCTGAAAATAAGGCTAGCTTTCCGCCCAAGGGAGCTTCCAGTTGTTCCCTGGTAGGTGGTATCAGAGTCAAGTCATTGTGTCTGTCCTGTGGAAGTGGTTGTAGTTGAATCTGTGGCAGTACTTCTCTGATTGGTAGGTTGCCACTGACGTCCCCTGTAGGCACCCCTAGATTGATTTCTGCCTCTTGGGCGTCTATTTCTGCCTCTCTGTGCTCTGGAGCTGTCTGGAAAGGACCAATTCTTCGAAGGCCAATTTCTGCTAAACCTCGGAGGTTGGACCTGTAAGAAATCCTTGACTGTTTGGACAGATTTTGCTTTTTCTTCCACCTTCTTTAGAACCTCCTGTGCAGGGGAGCCAAACAAACTTTGTTTCTCCATGGGAGCATCTAGGAGTTTTGATTTAACATGGTCTGGTAAAGATTGTTCTTTTAACCATGCATGTCTTTGAATCACTGTTCCAGTCATAGCTGATCTAAAGGAAGCCTCCAGTGCATCATAGCCACATTTTAAGAAATGGTTACTGACCTGCTGAGAGTTATGTACCAAATCCTGAAGAGACTTGCGGTCTATAGGTTCAGGAGAGGACAGTTTTTTATTTAGCTGGTCTAACAAAAATTCCTGATACTGAATCATGTGAAATTGACAGTTTAAGGCCCTAGCCGAAAGAGCAGCAGAAGTATAAACCTTTTTACCCCATTTCTCTAATGCTCTAGACTCCCTATCAGAGGGAAGAGGGTTTTTGGCAGAAGCAGCTGCCACACCTTTCGGGCCCTGTGAAATGGTTTCGGGGGTCTGCCACAGGAGCCTTATACAAATGGCAGTGTGTGTCCGGGACCCTGTAATATCTGTCAGGCTTGGCAGGGGCCGGGGGAAGAGAATCAGGAGCAGTACAGGCATCATTAAATGCATCATCAACTACTGTTAGTACTGGAGGAATGGCTAAAGGCCTATGCTGTGGTAAGTGTAAAAAAGTCCTTAGCCTTTTCCTTGAATCTGAAAAATCCTGGCCCTGCCATTGGAAATGCTCCCTCATAGCATGTAATGTTTCCCCAAAAGAAAATTCTTCAGGAGGAGAAGCAGAAGGAATGGAGTCTTCTGCATCAGAATCCTCATAAGGAGAATATGGGCCTTCCTGAGGGTCTGTAATGTCCGAATCCTCCGAGGAATAGTCTGTAGAGACAGGTTCCGGGGGTTCAGTCCTAGGCCTCTTATCTGAAGGGGGCTGAGAGGCCCTGTCTGGGTGAGGTTGGGATCCCCTGATCAAAGAAATGAGATCCTCAGCCAGGCTGAGTATTTGAGAACTAGAGGTAGGCCTATGTGGTGGAGTTTTAGCAGGTAAGGCCTTAGAAGATTTAGCTGCTTTAGCCCTGGCAAAAGCCTTGATGGACATAGAAGCAGGGGGTCTAGCAGCCCCACGTGCAGGGGTAGATATGTCTAAAGGAATAGTATCGGACAAATCCTGGGTGCCTGCTTCTGTAGCAGTAATTTCAGTAGCAGATTCGACCATGCTGTGTGAGGCCTCGGCTATAGGAGGCATGCTTTCGGCCGAAGGAAGAACCGAGGGCTCGGTTTCAGCCGAAACACGGTTGGCCTAACCGCGGTTTCAGCCGAAACTGCGGACCGCGAGTGTCTGTCCTTTTCCTTGTGCTTTTTAGCTATTTGTGTAGCCGGAGTCTCCGACGGCATTTTATAAGCAAAAGCGAGACCAAAAAACTCCTCTGCAAACTCCGACCGACGTCTAAGTGTCCGTCGGTTGAAGGAAGCACAGGCTAGACAAACTGATACGTCGTGGTCTGGGTCTAAGCAAGGAAGGCAGTAAGAGTGGAAATCCTTATGAGGTATTTGTTTCCCACAAGTTAAACAATTATTTACTTTTTCTGACATCGGCTGAGGCAAGAAAGAGTCCCCAACGGGGTACTTAGCTTTTTAGAAGTCTTCGGTAGTAGAAATCTCTGGATCTGACCGACCGGCACTTGCGAACAGCTTCTGCTTCGGGCACCACGCGGCAAGAAAGACTGAGGAAAATGGCGTCGGCTGATGCCTTTATACCCAATAAACAGCAGCTATGACGTCGGGTGAAGTGCGACATCAGCCGAGGCCAGACCCAGGCCGACCGAAGGGCTGCCTGAGGCAGGACAACCCATATGTTAGGACTGCAGATGCATCCTTGAAGGACATTGTGCATCTTCTTTGAACTCCAACAAAGTACATCAGAATGCATTGTCTAAACAATAACTTTGAAACTCTGTTTGACATTACTGACTTACTGCAATTTTCCATGATTAACTAGCAAAGCAAACATTCTAGGAGAGAAACTATGCAGCAAAAATCAGGGACAATTAAAGAGGCATGAGGGGCTGCAAAGCCTTTTATTGCGTGATTTGTTTCACTCATTTGACTACAAAGAAACATCTGAGGTGCACCCCAAATGGCTGTATCTGCTGGGCTTGTGTCCATGGTACGTGTGTTAAGTGTCTGTCTTCATCTGAATGTATGCGCGTGTGCGAACATTAAATACTTAAACTGATTTTGGATTTAAAATACTTCCTCCGAAAACAATTACATATGCTACAGAACGTTTGAAACATTAGGAGGAGGAACTATTTTTCATAAAAAAGGCTCATGATGACCTAAAAGCTTTCAAGCTCCTCCCTACCTACAATGCATCAACCCCTAACATACCTCAAATCTTTTTTTGCTAGATGACAAATTAATAAATATTAATATAATATGCCTGATAGAAGAAGCCATTATCTGGCACAGTGGTGCTCTTATGACCTCCTGTTCTTCCAGAAGTCCATCAGGACAAAGGTTGGGGGTTGGTGGGTGGGGAGTTGAAAAATGGACAACAGATGGAACGTTATGTTAAATACATGACTTATCTGATGTCAATTTTCATTCTTTCCTCAACTATTGGGACAGAGTCCCCAGCAACCTGAAACCCCAGGTGGAATCTAAAGGATGGACATTCCTCAGCAAAGCTGAACCAAAGACTGCTCTTGCCCACGAGACCAGATCTAGTTTGTAATGAGTAATAAAGGTAGGAGGATTAGCCCAAGTTGCAGCTGCACATATATCATTCATGGAATGCCTAGATAAAAATACTGACGTATTGATCTAGTTGAGTGGGCTCTTAAAGGTTTTGATAACGAGATACCCAATTTATTGTAGACAAAAGATAAACAGTCAGTAAACCATCTTGCCAAAGTTACCTTTGTAACAGATGTACCTATTTTGCAGTCTGCAAAGATAACTAGTTGAAAATATTTTAAATTTCTTTGTTCTGTGTATGTAGAAATGCAATTGTCCATGAACATCTAAGTACATGTATTCTCCCTAGTTTTCAAATTTCGGAAAGACAGGCAGATTAATGGACTGGTTGACATTGAATTCTGACACCATCTCAGCAAGGAAGGAAAGGTTGGTTCGTAATGTCACCCTAATCCTATGAAAAATCAAGTATGGAGGCTTACAGGACAATATTTGAAGTTCTGATATTTTTCTCTCTGAGGCCACTAGAAGGATTGTTTTCCAGGTTAGGAATTTAAGATTACATTTAGCTGCTGGCTCAAAGGGGGAATGAATTAAGGCCTGTAGTACTAAGTTTAAATACCATGGTGGAGTAAGGTCTTTATAACAGAGTCTTAACAAGAGTGTGCCTCTTAACAAGAAGGCCTTAGAAATCTTTGATGAAGCAAGTGAAGAATTCTTAAATCTGATATGGAAGATAGAGATTGCTGCCAACTGAATCTTAATGGTCGATGAAAGTACAGTTGTGTACACTTACCATAAATGTAGACATTACAGTGTATTCCCTGTTGCAGTCATCACCTGTAGGTTATCCCTGCTGTCATAGCCCTCGGCCGGCCCGAATACCAGAGTCAATGTTTTTCTGCGTCGGCTGCTGTCGCTTGCTGACTGACGTCAGGTCGTCAGGGCTATAAAGGAAGGCAGCTGACACCATTACATCAGTTTTTTTGCCCTAACCAGTCAGAGGCCCAAATAAATAAGGTAAAGTGGTCATGGTGGCTAAAAGTCACCGTTAGAAGCTTATTCTCCCTAAAGAAAGGGGATGTAAGGGGGAAGAAGGGTGGGAAACCAGGACTGCAACAGTGAATAAACTCGAACATCTACATTTATGATAGGTGTACACAACTGTACTATGTTCTTCGTGTTTCACTGTTGCAGTCATCACCTGTGGGAGGATTCCCAAAGCTGAGTTTAGGGGTAGTAGGATTAGTAAGAGACCTTGGAATGGGTCAGCATGCCCTGCAGAGGCAAACCCTACCCTAGGTCTTAGAAAATAGAGGTAGGCGGTAATGCTTGGTAAAGGTATGGACAGAGTCCAGGTGGCAGCTTCCAGGATGTCTCTGGTGGGAACTCCTCTGAGGAATGCTTTGGAAGTAGAGGCTGCCCTAGTGGAATGGGTTTGAACAGACCTGGGGGGGGGGGGGACTTTCCCATTCAATCTGTAGCAGAAATGGATACAGTGTGATATCTATTTGGAAATGGTTTGTTTGGAAATGGGCTTCCCATCTGCCCCTGGGGCAAAGCTGATAAGTAGTTGGTCTGTTTTCCTGAAGGGTTTAGTACGGTCCAGATGGTATCTGAGCTGTCTGTGCACATCTAGTGAGTGCAGAATTCTTTCCCCCTTGTTTTGAGGGTTAGGAAAGAAGGTGGGTAGATGTATGGCCTGGTTGAGAATTACATTAGATACCACCTTGGGCATAAAGGAGGGATTAGTCCTCAGGGAGACCGTCTGCATGGAAGATGAAGGGATCAATGGCCATCAGTGCCTGAACTTCTGAAACCCTTCTGGCCGAGGTGACAGCTAGGAGAAAAACAGTCTTCCAGGAGAAGTATCTTAGTTCTGCTGAAGTAGCAGGTTCGAAAGATGGTAAGGTTTGTTTTTCAAAAACATAATTCAGGTCCCAGGCTGGAGTGGGTGGGCCTTCTGGGAGGTCTGATATTAGAAACCCTCTGAGGAATTGTTTAATCAAAGGATGGGAGAACAGGGGCTGGTCTGTATCAAAATGAGCTGAAATGGCTGAGGCATGGATTTTAATAGAGAAGGAGAGGCCACTATTAATTAGCTCTGCTAGGTAGTCCAGGATAAGAGGGATGAAGGTACTGCCCCCTCTGGACTGGCTCCAGGAGAAGAATCTTTTCCATTTTCCTGCGTAAGATTTTCTGGTGCTGGTGCTGGGCCTTCTGGCCTCTGTGATGATATCTAGGACCTGTTTGCTTAACAGGGGCCCCTTGTTTGCCTTTAGAGTATTAGCCATGCTGAGAGCTTGAGAGTCTGCAAGTCTGGATGCAACATTCCACCCCACACCTGAGTCAAGAGGTCTGAGATCAGGGGAAGCTGCCTGGGAGGCTGTAAGGTCAGGCTATGCAGTAAGGGGTACCAATGTTGTCTGGGCCAGGCTAGAGCAATGAGGATGGCCTTTGCTCTCCTCCCTTATTCTGATCAGTACCTTGGGGATAAGAGGCAGAGGAGGGAAAGCACAAAGAGGGTGTTCCAGGGGAAGGTCAAGGCATCCACCTTCCACGCTAGGTGGCGATACTCCCTGATACAGAATTTTTTCAGCTGATTGAAATGTGAAGCAAAGAGATTCACCTCCGGAGTCCCCCACACCTGAGCGATTTGTAAAAAGATTTTTCTGTGGAGCTGCCATTCGTGGGGGTCCAGTAAATTCCTGCTTAAGTGGTCTACCAGGGTGTTGTTGATCTCTGGTAGGTAATGGCCTAGTAGGTGTAATCCCATGGAAGAGGTCATCAGCCAGAGAGGTTCATGGCTAGCCTGCACAGAGCATAAGATTGGGTCACTCCCCATTTTTTAGATGTATCAAATTACTGTGGTGGTAGTCTGTTTTGATAAGGAGAACCTCTGGCTTGAGATAGGGTTTGAAGGATGTCAGAGCCTTTTGTACTGCCATCTCTTCCTTCTGGTTGATTTGTAAGGGAAGGTGCTGGGCATCCCAAAGACCTTGGGTGCACCTGCCTTCTAGATGAGCACCCCAAGCTATGTCTGAGGTGTCGGTGGTAATGTTCTGCCCGGTTGGGCGGAGGGTGAAGGAAAGACCCTTGTTCTGGGTGCAGGCTCCTGCCCACCATAGAAACTCAGCCCTTACACAGGGGATCAGAGTGAGGGAGATCTCTAGAGGTTGAGAGTGCTGACATCAAAGGTTCTTTAGGTACCACTGAAGTTTTCTCATGTGAAGCCTGGCCACAGGAATTAGGATGCAAGATGCCATGTGCCCCAAGGCTTGCAGGAACTGCCTCGCAGTGAGGCGACTTCTGGAAGCCAGCTGGGTAAAGGAGAGACTCAGAAAGCTCTGTTTTTCAGGGGATAGGAAGGCCATTTGGGATGCTGTGTCCAGCAATGCTCCCAAGAAAATGATATTCCTGGAGAGTGTTGGCTTTGATTTCTTCTCAATGATGGTGTACTCTAAGGAGGGTAGGAGGGTTTTGACAAAGAGGAGGTCCTTGAGGAGCTTTTCTTTGCAATCTGCCTGAATGAGGCAGTCGTCCAGATAAGGGTAAATTTGTATATTTTTCTGTCTGCAAAAGGCTATGGCTGGGGCTAAGCATTTGGTGAATACCCTGGGAACAGTAGATAAGCCAAGGGGTAGAGCAGAGAAAGTACAGTTGTGTACACTTACCATAAATGTAGATGTTAGAGTGTATTCACTTCTGCAGTCATCACACTTGGGTTATCTGCCTGCAGGTAGCCCTCAATCGGCCCGAATACCAGAGTCTTGGGATTGCTGCCTCGGATGCTGTAGTATCTTCCATGATGTCAGGTCATCAGAAGTACAAAACATGCAGCCGATGCCAATACATCAGTTTTTCTTGCCCCAGATGTCAGAAGCCCACAAAATAGGAAGCGATTACACTGTGTGGAACACCTCCAGTAAAATGTAAATACCAATGCCATAAGATATGGCTAAAAAAGAGGATAGGTAGAAAGTATAGATAAATCAGGAGGCTGGAGGGAGGGTAACCAGGACTGCAACAGTGAATACACTCGAACATTTTCATTTATGGTAAGTGCACACAACTGTACTATGTTCATGTTTGCCTGTTGCAGTCATCACACTTGGGTTGATACCCAAAGCTGAGGAAGGGTGGAGGCAGTCAAGAAGCATTAGGGCTGGCTAGCAGGCCTTGTAAGACTGCTGTAGCAAATCCAGCTCTGGATTTTGAAAAGATAGGCAAGTGGTAATGCTTAGTGAAGGTGTGTACAGAACTCCAGGTTGCAGCTTCCAATATGTCCCTGGTAGGGATTCCCCTGAAAATGCTGTAGAGGTAGCCCTAGTGGAATGGGTTCTGATCCCCTGTGTGGTGGGTTTCCATGGTGTATGTAGCAGAAATGGATGCAGTGTGATATCCATTGGGAGATAGTTTGCTTTGAAATGGCCTTGCCCTCTGCCCCTGTACCAAAGCTATCCAGCAGTTGGTCAGACTTTCTGAAAGGTTTAGTCCTATCAAGGTAGAAGCTAAGCTGTTTGTGCACGTCCAAAGGACCCTCACCCCCTTATTCTGATGATTAGGAAAAAAGGTGGGTAAATGGATGGATTGGTTTAAAGCCACACTGGATACCACCTTGGGCATAAAATATGGGTTAGTCCTGAGGGAAACCCTGTCTGCATGGAAGATAATGAAGGGTTCCACAGCCATAAGGGCCTGCAACTCAGACACTCTTCTTGCTGAAGTGACTGCTAGAAGTAAGGCTGTTTTCCAAGAGAGGAATTTTAACTCTATTGTAGCAGGAGGCTCAAAAGGGGGAAGCATGTGCTTCTCTAGTACAAAGTTAAGGTCCCAGGCAGGAGTGGGACCTCTCCTTGGGGTCTTAAATTGTTAGTTCCTCTCAGGAACTGTTTGACCAGAAGGTGAGAAAAGAGGGGTGGCTCAGTACTGTAATGAGCTGAGATGGCAGAGGCATCAATCTTAATTGAAGAGAAGGATAGGCCTTTGTGGAGGTTCTCTGCTAGGTAATCTAGGATTTGAGGCATGCTATGCATGGTTGTGTCCTTACCCTAAGGCTGGCAACCAAGAGCAGTATCTTTTCCACTTTTCTGAATAGGATTTCCTTCTACTAGGCCTCCTGGCCTCAAGGATGACATCCAGCACCCGTTTGCTGAGGGTTGGTGGTGATGCATTCAGGGAATCGGCCAGGCTGCTAGGTTCAGGGTTTGCAGCTGAGGATGCAAAATCTGGCCCTCTTGCTGGGACAGCAGAGAAGGGGGTCTGATGCAGGTGCCATGGTGGCACTGCTGTCAGACTGTGTAAAAGTGGGTACCAGTGTTGGCATGGCCAGTCTGGTGCAATCAGGATTATCCTTGGCCTGTCCTGTTTGATCTTGAGTAGCACTTTCGGGAGGTGGGAGGGAAGGCATAGATTGAGAGGTTTTCTCATGTAAAGTAAAGGGTATCCACTTTCCATGCTTGGCTGTGGGAAATTCTGGTGCAAAATTTGCTCAATTGATGGTTTTGGGGGGGGAAGCGAAGAGGTCCACCTCTGGTGTTCCCCACCTGTGGATTAGAAGTTTGAATGTGCTTGGTTCCAGTTTCCACTCCTGTGGGTCCATTAGATTTCTGCTTAAATTGTCTGCCAGTGAATTTTCTTTGCCTGGCAGGAATTGAGCTTGCAGGTGCACTTGATTGCTCAAGGCTGTGTTCCACAGAGACATGGCTAACCTGCAGTGTGTGTAGGAATGAGTTCCCCCCTGCTTGTTGATGTACCACATAACTGTGGTGTTGTCTGCCTATCAAGAGTTGTCCTGGAAGGCTAAGGTATTTGAAGGCTGTCAGTGCACTCTGTACAGCTAACATTTCTTTCAGGTGCATTTGTCTTGGGCACCATTTGCCTTGAATGCATTTGCCTGCCACGTGAGCCCTCCATGCATAAACTGAAGCGTCTGTTGTCAGGGTTTGGGCAGCAGGGGGTAGAGTGAAAGGGAGTCCCTTGTTGTGGTAACAGGCCTTTGCCCACCAAAGTGACTCTGTCCTTAGGCACGGAATGATGGGAATCATTGTTTCCAGGTCCTGAGAATGTTGATACCAGAGACTTTTTAAGTACCATTGCAGTTTCCTCATATGCAGTCTTGTATATGGAATTAGTAGAATGCAAGAGGCCATGAACCCTAGGGCTTGCAGTATTTTTCTTGCAGATAGCTGGGTTTGGGTGGCCAGTAGATTGAAGTAGTTTGTCAAATCTAATTTTCTGGAGTGAGGAATGCCATCTGGGAAGTTGTGTTCAAGCTTGCTCCCAGGAGTATAATTTTTTGGCTGGGTACCAGATGTGATTTCTTTTCGTTGATGGTATACCCCAGAGAAGTTCGAAGTCTCTTTACAAATGTCAGGTGCTGAAAGAGTAATTCCTGACTGTCCGCCTGAATCAGGCAATCGTGCAAGTATGGGTAAATTTGAATTTTTCTCTGCCTGCAGTATGCAATGGCTGGAGCCAGCTTTTTTGTGAATACCCTGGGTTCAAGTAGATAAGCCAAAGGGAAGTGCAGAGAACGTATAATGCATTGAGGCCGCCTTGAAACATAGATATTTCCTGCAAAATTCCCTTATGGGGATGTGCAGACAAGCTTCTTTTAAGTCTAAAGTGACCAGCCAGGAGTCCTTGGCTAGCATAGGAAGCAGCTGTTGGAGAGTAAGCATTTCGAATTTTGGAACCACCAGGAAGGTGTTGAGAATAGACAGATCCAGGATAGGGTGCCAAGAGTCTTCTTTTCTGGGAACCAGAAACAGACTGGAGTAGAAACCCTGTCCCCTTTGCTTTGTTGGTCAGGTTGAACAGCCTTGAGACTGAGAAGAGAAAGTACTTGCTTTTGGGCCTCTGCCCACTGGTTTGGGGGGAGGTCTGGCAATCCCCTTGGGGTTGGCAATGAGTGGAAGTAAAATCTGTATCTCTGGGATACAATGTTTAAGACCCATCTGTCCTGGGTAATGTACTCCCAGTTTTTTGCATGCAGGGCGAGTTTTCCTCCTAGGGTTGCAAGTACTTGGGCAAGGCTAGGAAGGATAAAGGACAAGTCACTGTGAACTTTTTACATAGGATAGTGGCTTACTACTCCCTGTTTTTGAGGTGGGAGCACTCCATTGTTCAGATCTGTGCAAACCCTGAGACTGTAGTCTTGGTGGTCTGCTGCTCCTGGGTTTGGTCTGGGAGGGACTGGAAAGGACCATTTTTTTTTTTTTTTGAAGGCCAATGCCTACTGAATCTAGGTGGCTGTACCTGTATGAAATTCTTTAACAGTTTGCATAGATTTAGCTTTTTCCTCCATCTTTTTAAGAACTTCTTCTGCTTTAGTGTCAAACAAACATTCTTGGTTTAATGGAGCATCTAGTAATTTTGCTTTGATATGGTCTGGCAAGATTTGTTCCTTTAGCCAAGCATGCCTTCTAACAGACCCAGTGACAGCAGCCCTGAAGGATGCTTCTAAAGCATCAAAACCACACTGCAAAGTATGTTTTCCAACTTGGTTTGCAGAATGCATTAACTCTTGTAAATCTTTATGTTCTGCACAATCGGGAATCAATGTCATTTTTTTGTTTAATTAGCTCCATAATATATTGCTGGTACTTCAACATGTGAAACTGGCAATTTAAAGCCCTAATGGCAAGAGTAGCAGAGGGGTATACCTTCTTTCCCATCTGACTAAAGCCCTAGAATCCCTGTCCGAAGGGGTAAGGTTTTTAGCTGTAGTAGCCTTAATGCCTTTAGGTCGTTGGGAAATAGTCTCTGGATCCGTAGTAGGATTCTTAAATAGAAATCTGAGAGAGTCAGGTACTCTGTAGTACCAGTCAGGTTTTCTAGGAGCTGGTGTAAAAGTATCAGGGGTAAGACTGGATTCCATGAAGACATCTACAATTTCCAAAGCAGGAGGGATAGCTAGAGGCCTGCGTTGAGGCAAGTTTAAAAATTCCCTGAGTCTCTTTTTGGACTGTGGGTAGTCCTGGCACTCCCAGCGGAAATGCTCTGAGGGTATGCAGGGTTTCACCAAAAGAAAAATCCTCTGGTGGAGAGGCAGAGGGAATGGAATCCTCCGCATCAGAATCCTCATAGGTAGATAAGGGTATGTCCTGGTAATCAGTCTCATAGGACTCATGATCTGAAGAACCAAAAGGAAAATCAATTCTTTGTCTTTTAGAGGTGGAAGACTGGATTCCCCTAATTAAAATAATAAGGTCTTCAGCCATTCTAAGCATTTGTTTCTGTGGCACTGGAGCTTGAGAATGCATTTTGGTTATCTGTTTCCTAGGTGTAGCGTGAACTCTGGGCCTGAGAAATTCGGTAGTTTTAGTCTGAAACAAAGTAGTCTGTTTAATACGAACATCGGAAGGTCTGAATACAGTCTCAGAAGCCGGTGCCTGCACAGTGGCTCTGGACCCATCCAAGGTAGAGACATCTGCAGGTTCCATAGTTGAAGAAGCATCTCGCGGCATACCTGACTCTGAATGGGTCTCAGTAGAGGCCTGCGAATCTGTAGAAGCGGGTATCAGGGCCTGCAAAAGCGTCTGAGTACCGGGGGACTGGCGACTAGCTTAACAGAAGCATCATCGGCAGTTTTGGACCTATGCGGTCTATCTCTGTCTTTATCCTTACGTTTTTTTTTCGGAAGATCGGTAGTCGGATGGCTTACTGAAGCCATTTTGGAATAAGGAGAATGAGAGTGAAAGAATTTAGCGACAAAGATAGCCCGACGGCAAATTGCTCGGGGGTTGAACATGGCACAAAACCGACAGCGAGGAATGTCGTGGTCTGGGCCTAAACAGGTAACCCAGTAAGAATGAAAATCTCCAAGAGGCATTTGCTTTCCACTGGCAAGACAATTATTAATTTTTTCTGACATCAGTTAGAGCAAGAAAAAAAGAATCCCCAATGGGGTAACAGCTTTAGAAGACTTCAGGTCTGAAACTCTAATAACGAAAATTTCAGGTAGCGGCCGACCGACACTTGTGAACTCTTTCTGCTTTGGGCTCCGATTGACAAGAAAAGCTGATGTACTGGTGTCGGCTGCATGTTTTATACCCCTGACGACCTGACGTCATGGAAGAGATGACAGCATCCAATGCAGAAATCGCAAGACTCTGGTATTCGGGCCGACTGAGGGCTAACCTGCAGGCAGAGAACACAAGTGTGATGACTGCAACAGTGAAACACGAAGAACATCTGAAAGTGTTGTGAGCCTGCTCTGAAACAAAGGAATTTCCTGCAGGATTTCCTTATGGGGAATGTGGCGGTAGGCATCTTTTAGATCTACGGTAACTAACCAGTCATTTTTGTCAGCATAGGTAGCAGCTGTTGCAAAGTTAGCATTTTGAATTTGGGGACCACCAGGAAGGTGTTCAGAATGTATAGATCCAGGATGGGGCACCAAGTACCATCATTTCCGGGAACAAGGAATAGTCTGGAATAAAAGCCTTTGCCTGTTTGATCTGAGGCAACAGGTTCTACCGCCCCTTGGGATATGTGAGTTTGGACTTGTTTCAATGCCTCTGCCCATTGATTTGGAGGCAAGTCTGGGTACTCTCTTGGAATTGGAAGTTCATTGAAGGAGAATTTGTATCCCTGAAAAATGATCTTTTAAGACCCATTGGTCCTTTGTTACAGAAAGTCAATTTTCTTTGCAGAGGGAAAGCCTTCCTCCTAGTTTTTGGCGAGTAAAAAGAGGGCGAGGGGGGGCGGAGGTAGTCATCTCTCTATGGTAAAAACTCTCATGATTTAGAACTCCCTGCCTCTGGAGTGGAAGTGGTCCACTGATTGGTTCTCTGCTGTCCCTGGGAGCTCTTATCTCTAGAACACCGATATGCAAATTGGCCTCTTCGGGGGACCAAGTGCCTTAGACTGTTTTCCCCAGGAAGTACTCCCCCACCCTGTGATGCATCCGTGGTCACTATGGCCTTGGGCTGAGATAGAATGAAAGGACAGCCCTGTAGAACCTGATCTGATCAAATTCACCACCAGAGGTATCTTGCAAGCTTGAGTGATCCTCACTTGAACTGACATTCATTGATAAAGAAGCATTGTGTTGCTAGCATCTAGTGAAGAAGTCTTGTATAAAATCTTGCTAGAGGGACTAAAATTATTGCAACTGACACAAGGCTTGAAAAATCGACTGGGCTGAAATTTTTGTACTGTGAATTTTCTTGACCTGAAATCTTATTGTTTGTACTCTTGCTAGAGGAAGCGAACTGGTTACTGATACTGTGTTGAAAACTGTTCCTATAAACTCCAGTATCTGAGAGGGTTCTGACTGGGATGTGTTGTAATTTATTGTGATTCCTAGAAGGCAGCAAGTTTGGAGTACCTGATTCTCTTGTGCTTAACGAGTAGATGCCTGGTTGGGGCAGTGATGAGACAATTGTGTAGATATGGAAACACCTGAAATCCCCGCAGTCTCAAGTTGCTGCTACCACTGTCGTGCATTTGGTGAACACCCTGGGGGCTGTGGTAAGACCAAACAGCTGGACGTTGAACTGGTAACGACTGGCTCCTAACCAGAAGCATAAGTACCTTCTGGACTGTCTGTTCATTTTTATGTGACAGTAAGCATCTTGAAGGTCTATTGAGCACATCCAATCGTCCTTGCCCAAAAAGAGTAAAATGGACTGCACCATGACCATCCAAAACTGTGTGTTGAACAGATTTATTGAAGTTGCAGAGATCCAAAATTGGTCTCCAATCCCCTGTTTTCTCTGGCATTAAAAAATCTTGAGTAAGTTCTGGATTCTATCTGATCTGGAGGGACCTCCTGGAGGACTTTTTTTAGCAGCTTTTGCATTTCCAGTGATGCTGCTTTCCTCCGATTAGGTGGAACATCATGAAATTTTCTTGAGGATGAAGGTGGAAGGGAATTATATAACCTCTGGAAATGATTTTCCGCACCCAGATTTCTTTGTGGTATCTAGCTAGGCTCTGGTGCTGGGATAAATAACCATCAATTGCCTCAAGATACAGATAAATCGGGCCTCATTTCAGGAGCACTCGGTAGGATCTTAAAGAATCTTGAGACCCTTGGTTCTGCAGGCCACATCTGCTGTGTGGGCAGCATCCCCCACTTGAGTCCCCCCCCCCCCGTGTCTAAGGGAAATGGTCTCCATATGGATCTTGGAAAGGACCCTGAGATTTCTTGAACCTCATTTTTCGTCGTCCTCATTGGTTCCTACAAAAGGTCCTTTGAGGGGTTGAAAAACGTACTTCCACAGAATTGTGTCTTTCCATCTTTCTCACACCTGGAAAAGTACAGTTGTGTACACTTACCATAAATATAGATGTTCGAGTGTATTCACTGTTGCAGTCATTACATGTAGGTAATCTGCTGGCAGGTTGCCCTCAGTCGGCCTGAATAACAAAGTCTTGGGTCCTGCGTCAGTTGCAGTCTCCTCTTCCATGACATCAGGTCGTCAGGGGTATAAAACATGCAGCAGACACCATTTTATTCAGTTTTTCTTGCCCCAGATGTCAGGTGCCTCCCAAATGGGGAGCAAAAAAAAAAAAAAAAAAAAAAAAAAATATATATATATATATATATATATATATATATATATATATATATATATATATAAAACAGTAAATATATACATGCACTTTTAGAAACATAAACTTTACCTTCAACAAAAAGCAAATACACCACAAAGGCTTTTGAGTATAGTGAAGGACAGGAAAAGTATAGACAGGGGGATGGCTGGTGGGTAACCCAGACTGCAACAGTGAATACACTCTTAACATCTACATTTACGGTAAGTGTACACAACTGTACTATGTTCTTCGTGTTTCACTGTTGCAGTCATTACATTTGGGTAGAATCCCAAAGTTATGGATGGGAGCATGGAACTAAATATTAGGAGCTGCTATAAGGCCCTGCAGGACTGCAGTGGCAAAGCCTGCCCTGGATTTGGAAAAGAGAGGTAAATGATAATGCTTTGTGAAGGTATGAGCAAAGCTCCAAGTAGCAGCTTCTAGAATGTCTTTGGCTGGAACTCCTCTGAGAAAAGCTGCTGAAGTAGAGGCAGCCCTGGTGGAATGTGATCTGATCCCCTTGGGCACCGGTTTACCATGGTGCAAATAGAAGAAACAAATGCAGTGGCTTATCCACTTAGAAATAGTCTGCTTTGATATAGCCTTCCCCTCTGACCCTGCAGCAAATGCTACCAGTAGTTTCTCAGATTTTCTTAGAGATTTGGTCCTGTTTAAGTAGAATCTTAGTGGTCTGTGCACATCCAATGAATTCAGAATCCGCTCCCCCTTGTTCTGCGGATTTGGGTAAAATGTTGGCAGATGAATGGTCTGGTTAAGAGCCACACTGGATACCACCTTAGGCATGAAAGAAGGATGGGTCCTGAGGGACACCCTGTCCGAGTAAAATATAATAAAAGGCTCCACTGCCATGAGAGCCTGTAGTTCTGAAGCCCTTCTTGCTGAAGTGACTGCCAAGAGAAAAGCTGTTTTCCAAGACAGAAATTTTATATACGCAGTAGCTGCTGGTTCAAAAGGAGGCAGGGTGATTTTTTCCAGCACGAAATTGAGGTCCCATGCAGGAGTTGGAGATCTTCTGGGAGGCCTTAAATTTTTGGCCCCTCTAAGATACTGTTTAAGCAGAGGATGAGAAAAGAGGGGGAGGCTCTCTGTTGTAATGAGCCGAGATGGCAGAGTCATGGATTTTTATTGAAGAAAAAGATAGGCCCTTGTCAAGCATCTCATTCAAATATTGTAAAATCTGATGAATATTGGGCTTTGCTACGTCTGTTCCTTGTGCTTGGTTCCAAGCACAGAATCTCTTCCATTTATCAGCATAAGATTTTCTAGTATTAGGCCTTCTGGCTTCCAAAATGACATTCATCACAGATTTACTGAGAAGTGTTGTTTGAATAATTAAATGATCAGCCATGCTGCAAGATTCAGAGTTTGGAGCAGAGTGTGCAGAATTTGATTGTTCTGCTGAGACAGTAGATGAGGTATTTGAGGCAAGTACCAAGGGGGGAGTTGAGACATATTCCTTAGAAGTGGGTACCAGTGTTGTCAAGGCCAGTCCGGAGCAACTAGGATCATTTTTGTGTTTTCCTGTCTGACTTTTAGTAAAACCTTGGAAAGAAGAGGCAGAGGGGGAAAGGCACAGACTGATAGGTTTTTCCAACTGAAGGACAGGGCATCCACTTTCCATGCTTTTTTGTGATGAATTCTTGTGCAGAATTTGTCCAGCTGATAATTTTGGGGAGAGGCAAATAGATCTATGTCTGGGCTCCCCCATTTCCGTGCTAACATGCTGAAGATTTGTGGATCCAGTTTCCACTCGTGTGGGTCCGTAAGATTTCTGCTTAGGTCTGCCAGAGTATTTTGTTTTCCTGGCAGGAATTGAGCTTGAAGATGTATTTGGCAAGTCAAAGCCGTGTTCCACAATGTCATGGCTAGTCTGCAAAGGGGGTAGGAATGTGTACCCCCCTGCTTATGTACCACATAACTGTGGTGTTGTTAGTCTTTATCAGTAGTTGTCCTGGATGAAGTAAGTCCTTGAAGGCTGTCAGAGCATTCTGAACAGCTAGCATCTCTTTCTGGTTGATATGCAGATGCATTTGTTTTGGGCTCCATTTGCCCTGAATGCATCTCCCAGTCAGGTGGGTCCCCCAAGCATAGTCTGATGCGTCTGTAGTTAGGGTTTGGGTGGAAAGGGTGAAAGACAGTCCGTTGTTTTGGTGACATGTCTCCGCCCACCAAAGAAACTCCTGTTGTAGGCAGGGAATGAGAGGAATCATTGTTTCCAGACTGTGACAATGTTGGCTCCATAAACCTTTTAGGTACCAGTGAAGTTTCCTCATATGCAGTCTTGCATATGGGATTAGTAGAATGCAGGATGCCATGAACCCCAAAGCCTGCAGAATTTGTCTTGCAGATAACTGGGTTCTTGTTGCCATTTGTTTGAAGTATATTGTCAGTTGCCTTTGTCTGGCGTAAGGTAAGCCATCTGGGCAGTTGTAATCAAGCTTGCACCCAGGAATGTAATTATTTCAGAGGGTACCAGCTGGGATTTCTTTTTGTTTATAGTGTACCCCAGGCATGTTAGAAGCCTCTTTAGAAATGCCAGAGTTGAAGAAGAGTGTCCTTGTCCTCTCTGCATGAATGAGACAGTCGTCCAGATGAGGATAAATTTGTATACCTCTTTGTCTGCAGAATGCAATTACTGGTGCCAGGCACTTTGTAAAGACCCTGGGCACAGTAGATAAGCCAAAGGGCAGTAGAGAAAAAGTACAGTTTTGTACCTACCATAAATGTAGATGTCCGAACTGGATAGCATCTGCAGTCATAACAAATGAGTAATGAAGAAAATGGAAGAGAAGGCAAAATCTGAAGCAGAGGTATCTTCTGCACGATTCCCTTATTGGGATATGTAGGTATGCCTCTTAAGTCTAGAGTCACTAACCAAGCGTTTCTGCCCAGCACAGGCAGTAGCTGTTGTAAAGTCAGCATTTTGAATTTTGGAATGTCCAGGAACATGTTCAAAACCGGTAAATCCAGTATTGGACGTCAAGAATCGTCTTTTCTGGGTACCAGGAAAAGTCTTGACTAAAAACCTTGTCCTTTTTCCTTTTCTGGTACTGGTTGAATAGCCCTCATATCCACGAGGAACAACTTGTTTCTGAGCCTCTGCCCACTGATTTTGTGGCAGATCTGGCCATCTGTTTGGAATTGGCAAAGTATGGAAATTAAATCTGTACCCCTGGGATACTATGTTCAATACCCACTTGCCCTGGGTAATTAACTGCCAATTCTGAGTATGAAGTGCTAGTTTTCCGCCCAAGGGAGCTGCCAAAAGATAAGTGTTTGGAGATGGTAGAGGAAAGTCATTGAGACTGCTTACTGTAGGGTTGTCCTTTGTTTCCTCCAGATTTGGAGGTGGAGGCACCCCATTGCTTTGACCTGTAAAGACCCTGTGATTGGTATCTGGAGCCTTTTGAGGGCCTGGATTTGCCTTGAGTGGCTCTGCTGGACACCAGAAAGGACCAGTTTTTAGTAGGCCAGTGCCTACTGAACCTGGGTGGCTGCACTTGCAAGAAATCTTTTACAGTTTGCATAGATTTAGCTTGGTCTTCCATTTTCTTTAAAACCTCTTCTGCCTTATTACCAGAGTGTCATGCTGCAAGGGGCATCCAACAATTTAGCTGTAACATGATCAGGCAGATTTTGCTCCTTGAGCCAGACATGCCTTCTAAACCACAGATACAGTAACTGCGGCCCTGCAAGAGGCCTCCAAGGAATCAAAACCACACTGCAAAGTATGCTTTCCAACCTGTTCTGCTGAATGCAATAATTCCTGTAATTCTTTATTTCCCACACAATCAGAAATCAACATAAGTTTCAGTTTCAGTAGGCCCATAACATGCTGTTGATATTTAAGCATATGAAAGTGGCAGTTTAAGGTTCTGATTGCTGAGGCAGCAGACGTATAAACCTTCTTTCCCCATCTATCCAGCACCCTGGAATCTCTATCAGATGGGGTAGGATTTTTGGCTGTAGAGGCCTTAACACCCTTGGGACCCTGTGAAATAGTCTCAGGGTCAGCAGCAGGATTTTTGAATAGAAATTTGTGGGAGTCAGGAACTCTGTAATATCTGTCTGGCTTACTAGGAGCCGGAGGTAGGGAATCAGGAGCCATGCTTGATTAAGAAAACACATCATCAACAATGTCTAATACAGGAGGTACAGCCAAAGGCCTATGCTGAGGAAGGAAATTCCTAAGCCTCTTTTTTGATTCAGAGAAGTCCTGAGTCTTCCAGTGAAAATGTTCCCTTAAAGTATGCAAAAGTTTCACCAAAAGAGTAATCCTCAGGAGGAGAAGCAAATGGGATGGATTCCTCTGCATCAGAATCCTCATAGGGTGGAATGGAAAATTCCTGATCAGAAGAGGAATCAGAAGAAATGGAAACCTGATCTGAAGATTCATAATCACTGCCTTGCCTAGGCCTCTTAGCGGGGGAGGGGGGTTGGAAACCCCTGATCAAGGTAATTTAGTCCTCAGCCATTTTGATCATCTGTTTTCTAGGCATGGGGGCCTGAGCACGTGGCTCATGCATCATTTTTTTTAGACATAGAAGATGCTTTTGACCTTGTTTTTGAGGCTGGCGTCTGTTTTATATAAAAATGTTGAGGCCTGAAAACACCCTCAGAAGCCGGTGCCTGCTCAGTGGCACCAGACCCATCCAACGGAGAGACATCCGCGGGTACAATACTCTGAGAAGCTCGTGGCATGCTGGACTCCGCATGGGTCTCGGTAGAGGCCTGCGACTCAAAAGGAGCAGGTATCAGGGGCTGCGAATGCGCCTCATTGAGTACCGGCAAACCGGCAACTGGCTTAGGAGAAGCTTCATTATCGGTTTTGGACCTCAACGGTCTGTATCGGTCTTTTTCTTTGCATTTTTTGTGAACTCCGGTAGTTGGAATACTAACCGATGACATTTCAGGATAATTAAATCTTGATCCAAAATATTTAGAAGCAAAACTATACCGATGCTTAATAGTGCGTTGGTTAAATCTAGCACAAAACCGACAGCAAGGCACTTTATGATCTGGGCCTAGGCAAGGAATGCAGTATAAATGGAAATCCTTATGAGGTATTTGCTTCCCAAAAGTAATGCAATTATTAACTTTTACTGACATCGGTAAGGAGCAAGAAAAAGTTTCCCCAACAGGGTACTAAGCTTTAGTTTGAAGACTTTGGTTCTGAAACTCGAATGTGAAAATTTCAGGAGTCAGCCGACCGGCACATGCAAACTTTCTGCTTCGGGCACCGCGCGGCAGGAAAGACTGAATAAAATGGCGTTGGCTGCAAGTTTTATACCCCTGACGTCATGGAAGAGGAGACTGCAACCGACGCAGGACCCAAGACTTTGTTATTCAGGCTGACTGAGGGCAACCTGCCAGCAGATTACCCAAATGTAATGACTGCAACAGTGAAACACGAAGAACATCTGTCCCCCTCACTTTGGGGCTGAATAAAGAAGTTCTGTCATAGGGGGCACTGATGAAATCACAAGCATATCCAAGCATGCCTCCTAATAGAAGTACCTGAACCTGCTGCCACTGAGGTACCCTCAAGCTGCATGAAAGATGAGCCTCATGGATGAGCTAGAATGGACTGTAGGGATTTCAACTCTAAAGCCACAGAAGCCTGAATGTCAGCAGTAGTGGTGGTCCCCGAAAAAGTTTGACTGTTCCTAATCTCTTTGCAACCTGGTAAAATGTGCCAAATTGCGCTTAGGTTGCTTAACTAAGGTCGATGAAGCATCAACATGCTTCCCAAACCTATCCAAAGCCCTTGACTCCCTTCCTGTTAGGGGGATGGACAGTGGGACTTTGTTCTGCAAGTTCCTTCTTAGTGGCCTTCACCATGACCACAGCATCCACAGGTACTCCCTTACTCCAAGATTCCCTTCCTGCTGATGGTGCCAAAATCCTATCCGGTCTCTTAGGGATAGGCTCAGAGTTAGGCTCCCTCAATGCCCACTTCAAGATCAAATCAATTAGATCATCAGCGGGTGAAGTTACCCAAGAGATAGGCCAGACCCAAATGCCTCCAGGAATACAGACTTCTTCAGAGAAGGATTTTGGGAGGACCAATCACCTCTGCTTCAGGACTTCTAGAATGTTTCCAGATGAGACAGCTGATGGTGATCTTGGGGATCCTGCCCTTTCGTCAAAATCAGTACCCTCTGTGACAGATTCTGGTGGGGAATCCAAGTGGCTCCTTTTGCACTTTCCCTTCAGAGGTACTTCTTCCATGGGATGCTTTGGAGAAATATCAAAAGAGATGGTGATGCCCTGGTGGGTAATCTTAAGTGTTTGGACTGGCTGTCCCTGTGGAGTCGACTGCAGAGGCTCAAGGTGCAAAGACACAAGAGATCCTGAAGGAAGATCGAGGGGGGGGGGGCATCAGTCCTGCTGAAACAGAGAAAACCCTCTCCACCACTTCAAAAGCAGAATGCCCTGGGAGAAAGTCAACAGAGCCAAGAAGACATGCTTCCGTCCCATTAACTCCCTCTGCCCCAAAGGCATTCTGCCAGAGACGGAGGTCAGAGCTCAGCTGTCCAATGCCAAGGCTCCGAGGGGGCAGAGACCGCTCCAACAACTTCATAGTTGACACCACCACCTCGTATCCAGCAGGGACGCTACAGCTTCGAGAGTCATCCAGATCCAAACTCTGAGCTGGAGTGCTCAGAAAAGACCTCTGAGCACAGGATAACAGTATCCTTGGATCCAACACAGATGGCTTGGGCACACAGAGATCCGGGGACTCTGAAATGACAGGTCAGATCAGACAAGGAACAGACAGTGGAAGGGGTAGTGTGAGCTAAAGCTTCCTGACCCAAAGGGGTAGTAGCTGGATGAACATCAATCTGAGATTGGCCTACAGGAATTGCCTTATCCTACCACATCAGCTTCAGTCAGACTCATGGAAGAGAGACAGGAGGCTAATGAAGGAGACTTTGGGTACTGCCTCCAAGAAAGGAGATGGTAACCTAGATGGCACCTGGTCAACAGTAGGCAAATATATCTGGTCCAAGGAAGGGAAGCTGGATCAAAGTTTTCTGCAAAGTCTGCTTTAAAGCAGAAGCCTTCTGATCAGTTTTCTGTTTCTTACATGGAGGCTCCATTGAAGACTAAGTAGAGGAACCAGATGACCCCCAAGGACCTTTGTGAAGACTCCTTAAGTTTCAATTTGGGAGTCTGAGCTCTGGAAATTGCTTCAGAAAATGTAGTAGACAGTAACCCCTTTAGAATACGTTTGTTCTTTCATTTGGCAACCGCACGAGGGTTAAAATGCTTACAAATGGAGCAACCCACATATAGGTGTTCTGGGACCAATCAGTACACAGCTGATGGTGGCCACATTTTACATCCTGAAGGAACTTTCTCCAGCATTTTAGTAAAGGTAAACCTAGCAAAAAAGGAATATATATTTTTTTGTTACTAGAACAGAAGGGTAAGGGAGGAAAAAGAATAGTACCAACTATGGTACTGAGAAATACACAGATGTGTAAAAAAAAAAAAAAATCAATAAAAAAGAAGCAGTAGGGAAAAAATATATCAATGACAGTAAACTAGAACACCTATTTATATAAAATGAAGTTAAACAGAGAAAGGGACTAAAAAAATCACAACTGAAAACGCGAGAGCCATCTATGACCATGTCTATTTCACAAAAGCGGCAAACTAGATCGGAGGTATGTTG